>NW_022106084.1:3307682-3412778 GCF_000313985.2 Echinops telfairi
ATCCTTGGGGTCAGTAGTATCTTCATCTTCACGGTGTCATCCTCACTTTCAACACCTGAAAGAAACCTGTGCAGCAGGTTTCCGGGAAACCTTACATAATTTCAGACTATTTATCAGTTTTTCAGCCTGGGATCATTCTCTCTGTGGAGCACGAGGGGTGCAGTGGTGGGCTACCCACTCAAAGGTTCAAATCCACTAGACAAACAGACTATTGAAGAAAGATATGGCAGTTTGTGTCCATAAATATTTTCCATCTTGAAATCCATAAGGGGCAGTTCTACTCTGTCATCTGAAGTTGCCATAAATTAGAGTTAACTCAATGGCAACAGATTTTATTCTCTCTATGGGAAGACACCGTGATGATAGCCAAAGCGTCACTGGGAATACTAAAGAAGAATCAAATTAATGAAGCTAACATAATCAGATTTACTCTGCTTTCTGTAAAACTAGCCGAGAAAAGTTAACTTCAGTCCTGACATTTATATATAAATGCTTCATTAATCCTTTTTACATCAACCCTGTTGTAACATAAATAACACCACCACTCACTGCCAATCCCCTCTGGCCACACTTATTGACTATGTCAATATGTCACATCTTTAGAAATTAAAGCTTTAAGCACTGCAGAAGCTAAGTAAATCACATTATGCTAATTGTAGCTTATTTCATAAGCACAATGAAGCAAAACATGTATTCTCACGTATGTTGTGACTATGTCATTTCCTTTTCACATATTTCTACTTTGTTCAATAATCGTGAAAAAGAAAACAAACAGAAACCAAAATAAAAATATAGTAGAAATTACCAAATATAACTTAAATATTGCCACATTAACTTACTTCTAAGAAATATTTTGAGTACATTTCCATAAGTTTGTGTTGCCTACTTCTGGAAAATATTTTAAGGAATGCATTGTATTTCATCAAGAACAAACCCTAGAATTGACAAAGATCGTTGGTCATTTAGGATGTTTCAAATTTTTAATTTTACTGAATTTTTAATTAATAAAACTATATATGTGTTACAATTAGATTTCCAATTGTAAAATCACCAAATTAATTGATCTGAACATATTAAAGATAACAATTTTTAGAATAATGATGATTAAGAAAGTTACTTTTATGCAAATTAAAAAAATATATATAAGTATCTAGTGATTTAAGCCATATAAAATGTTTTATATACAGAACTTTTTATTCAGGATCCTTGAGTTTAAAAAATGATGATTTTAGTGGCATATGTATACGTTTTTTGTGGAGGACAATACTTGGAGCTCAGTTTGAACAGGTACTTTTTTTTTTTTGCATATTTACTTAAACAAGTGACAGCCTTTTTGAATTAAAAAATATTTTGTAATGGAAGAAATCTTGGTTGTAACCCATCTTTGTGTATTAAACACTAAGTGATAATATGACTAAAAGATATAGTTGAATGTCAAGTATATGATGGACCCTCAGGAAATGTGGACACAAACCAATCCCACTGCCAGGAAGTCCCTTTCAACTCACAGGGACCCTGCTATGGAGTGGCTCTGAAGGAGTGAGTCTGTGTAGAAGCAGATGGATTCCTTTCTCCCTGGGGACAGCTGATACGTTTGGGTTACTGACCTTGTTGTTAGTAGTCCAACACTGTCCAACAGCCCTGCCAGGGCTACTTTAAATAAGTGCACTCACTTTCTAATTTAGGAGAGTCCTGTACTACTGTTAGGCTTAGGACTGTGTGCTGTGGTGAAAATTGTTTTGACTTTCAGATATACTGTGTCACACAGTAGAGTGACCTTAAAGCAATTACTTAAACTCTGTAATCATATTTCTGTTTCTTCAGATGTGAAAATAGGAACACCTTTACTGCACTAGTGTCTGCATTACATGAATTTACACAGGCCCAGAGAGAATGCTCCTTGTAAACCTTGAATAAATGCTTACTGTTTTTTTACTGCCAGAAATTGCCAGCAGGATAAATTAATTTTCTTCTCTTCTTTTTCTCTCCTTTAAAAAATTAACAACAATCCTCATTATCAGAATATAGATCCGTTTGCAGTAGTAAGTAGTTGAATAATTGAATTTGAAAATGATTCCTTTTTACATAAATTACTCAAGTAAAATGCTACTTTAAGTGAATTAAGTATTTAAAACAAACAAACAAACAAAGTAATTATCATGCAGTGACCAGTATGCATCCTACAGTAAAGTAATAAATGTTTAATATGATTTAAGAATTTTCTTCTAAAAATTAAAAAAATTTAATATCAATTTCAGAATCTTAATTAATATGAATTTTATCATGTGTCCATACTTCCAAAGTCAACTATTAAGTAGCAAAATAGTTTCAAGTTAAATTCACCTTCTTTCCTGATCCCTTTATCTCAAGGTTAAAATGACTGTGATTTTCAGTTTGGGATACTTCAGTTAAAGTACTACCATTTATACACACATATGCGTGTGTGTTTATAAGTGTGTGTCTACATAACTTAAATTTTTACTTGTAAATATGTAAAAGGAAATTAGATACCTGCCTGCTTCTTGCTGCTGTAAAGATTTACAGCCTTGGAAATCCGAGGTCTCAATGAGTTGTAATTGACTAGATAGCAGTAGAGTATAGGGATTCTGTGAAAACATTTTAGGCATCAGGTGAAAGTTGGATATTTATGTATTATTCATTTATATGAATAACAGCAAAACTTAACAAATTGTGTATTTGACTATTGTCTACTCCCCACCCACCAAACTAATATTTTCAATGTAAATAGAAGGTTTTAAAATATTTTTACACTTAGCACTCAGGAAAAAAATGCACATTTAAAATTTGTTTTATTGAATGATTAGTTTTCAGAATATGGAAAGAAACCAAGAACAGCAAATACAGTCATTTCTTGAATTTTTTGAATGATTAGTTTTCAACGAATAAAATCATTTCTTGAATTTTTGGAATGATTAGTTTTCAGAATATGGAAAGAAACCAAGAGCATGAAATAAAGTCATTTCCAAATAAATAAATTATTTCAATAGACCCTTTTTAAGGAAGTTTAGGCTGGGGTTTTAAACCTTCGTAAATGGCTCTGTGCACGTTTCCTCAAATTCTTTGTGTGCAAAATAAGTGTTTACGAATTCGCTTACATTTGGTCCACATACTTATTTGACAGTGTTGGAAAGTTCATTGTCATCGGTGTCCCCGAGTCTCCTTCGTATCTTCCGGTTAGACATTGAATTTCTGCAAAGTAACTATGGAGCAGTCAACGGAAGCTGTAACTGTGCTGTTACCGCTTTTCCGCGGCTCTTTCGCACCAGCGGCACTAGCGCCAAGAGGGACTCTTCTACCTGGTGCCTCAGGTGTTCTGCAAGGGTCCAAACATCTCCTCACAGCGGGGTAGAGTCTATCCGGGCGTCATGCATAAATGTCTACCGTCATTTGCATAGATTGTAGACAGCTACAAAAGAGAAAGAACAGAAGGAAGGAAAGAGGGAAAAAGGAAGGGAAAGAAAAAAGAACCATAATGAAGACAAGCAGCACACGGATCTGTTTCTCTTGAACAACTGAGCAAACAGGAAACAGTAAACATGATCCTAAAATACTTTCGCTTTCGCTTTCCCTGCCCAGTAAATAGCCCCTCTCAATTCTGGTTAGGCCTCTACAGATTCCTCAAAGAGAGAAACTCTGTTTTCCCTCCATGGGCTTCCCACTGAAACAAAACAGAGGCCTTAGAATGTCGGACAATCTCTCAGCAAGCTTTAAACTTCTTTGTGATTAGGAGGTGTCCGTGACTTCCGGAAGAAATTGAGCATAAAATCAGAACAGGAATCATTGTGGAAGTACTGATAGCGCCCCATTTTCATGTCTTCTTAAACGGTAAGACAGTATAGACAATAAATGAAAGAATTTACTTGTCAAATGTCTCTTTTGGTCCTATATAAATTTGTGGTTAAAACAATGATAAAATAAGGACAAAAATACAACGTAGCCACTGAATATGTATACATACCCTTCTATGTTTCCTGCTGCTGATTCTTGAAATTGGCAAGTAAATCCATTCATTTATTTTTGTCTTGTCCATTACACCAAGCCCTCTGTTTTGTTCAAGGGTAAAGCCCACAGAGGGGAAACAGAGTGTCAATCTTTGAGGAGACTGTAGAGGCCTACTCCAGAATTGAGAGGGGATATTTACTGAGAAGGGGAAGCCAAAGTATTTTAGGGTTATTTTCCTTATCTGTTTAAGAGGAGCAAACCCATGGCCTCCTGTGCCTGCTCACTGGGGTTTTGTTTTTGTGGTTTGGTTTTACACTAGTAACAGGACCAAGGGGAGCCACTCGAGTAAATAATAACCTAAAATGCCAAAACAAACCTGGTTCATATACTCTGTGTCTGAGAAGAGGAAAACCAAATCTTGGAATTAAGCCAAAATAAAACTATCACTTAATAAGCATCCTTTCAGGATTCTTACTAAAGTTGTATGCTGAACAAATAATCTAAATCATTGGATTGCATAAAGACATATGTAAGATCTTCAATGTGCAGATGGAACAATCTAGTTTCCTGAAAGCAAATAGGACTTGAAGTATTTATTAAGGATGCTTTAAAAAAATGACAGTCTTCTGTATAGCTTATATCACAGCATAAAGAAAACAGATTTGAACCAACCAAGCACCATGTAATCAATCCAGACTTATAGCAACCCTGCAAATGTTTCTGAGGCCTTATTAAATCACTGCACAACTTTCAGAAGTATATAGACCTAGATGGAGTGAGTATGTGTTATAGATTCACATTTGATACTTTGGTTTAATAAAGGTCTCTATTATTTATATCAATATATTTTACTTATCCTTATATAAATGCAACAAATACAGCAAACAAACCCCCATAATACTCCAGTGTTTAAATCCAGAATAATGAAGAAAAACAACTATTGAAACCTTCTGTATGAATTATAGTTTTGCGTTTGATTTCTGAGAGGGAAACTAAATCTGCCAAGAAAGTTTGTTCTCTGATGGTTTATAATGAAGCATGAACAGGTTAGAGAAATTTTAATGTTATTTGAAATTTTTTTCAGCAGAAAATCAACAATTGCATTGAATTCAAATGATTGTTTCCTGGTTTTCAACTATCCCTTAATTAATTCTGAATTGTTTGATTGATTATTCTATATTTTGTTTGATTGATTGTTGTACATTTTGTTCTAATTAGTACAATAATTTCAAAATTGGAAGATAAATTTTAACTGTTTACATAATCTTTATTCTATGCATACCATTGCATAAATTTTTATGGAGGCAATGTTAGATAAAATGAATAAATAACATTTCATGTTACAGTGATCATATCATAATTATGATTCCTTAAGTTTTCATGGGAATTTTCTTCAGTTTCAAATAAGAGATGTGCCATTGTTCACCAAAGATCTCACTGAGAAATCCTGGAGAGCCACAAGATCCATCATGAATATAAATTGTGACAAAGAAACAAAACAAAGAAATGTGAAAGTAGATTTGGTCAACTCTACTCAACTCTCAATAGCGGTAATAAGGGTAAGGTCAATTTTAAGAATGCTGATGTGACTAAATTGATCATATATCTATGACATTATGTATGTATGAATTGGGAAAAAAAAGCAACGATATGCGTCAAGAGCAAAATAATAGCAAATCAGTGGTTGTTCTGTCTATTTTACAGTTAGATATCCATATTCAAATTTTTCAACATCTATCATTGCAGATGTCAAGTGGATCTTGGCTATAAGCAAAAGAAACAAAACAAAAAAGCAGAGAGATATTGTGTTTTGTAAAATATGTTGAGAATTTGACTGTGTGGACCATAAGATATTATAGGTAGTCTTGAAAATAATGCGAATTCCAGAGCAACCTTGTACTCATGCAGAACTTGTACATGGACCAAAAGGGAGATTTGTGAACAGAACAAAGACATACTGAATGGCTCAGAACTAGGAAAAGTGTACCTCAGTTTTGTATTCTCTCACCATATTTATCCAAACTGTGCTGAACAAATAATTAGAGAAGCTGCACTGTATGACGACGAATGTGGCATCAGGATTGGAGCAAGGCTTACCAACAACCTGAGAGATACAGATGGCATAACCTTGCTTGCTGAAACTGAGAAAGACTTTAAGCCCTTGCTGATGGAGATGAAGCACTGCAGAATATTGTATTGCTTGGGTCTACTCTTTATGCTCATGGGCAGCAGTCAAAAGATTAAATTATGCCTCGCATTGGGTAAATCTGTTGCACAAGATCTTTTTTTAAAAAGTATTTTTTTATTAATCATTTTATTGGGAGCTCTTACAGATATTATAACAATTCATGATTCAGTTAGATCAAGCATAATTTTACAATTGCTACCACAATCAGTTTAAAAACATTTTCTTTCTTCTTGAACTCTTTGATATCAGTTCCCCTGTATACCCTCCATCCCCCATCTTACCCCCTAGGAACCCTTATTATTATACTATAATATATTATATGATATATCATATAATATTATTATTTGCCATATCTTACACATCCAATGTATCCATTCACCTGCAATTCTATTCTTTGTTCCCATTGAGTGGAGTTATACAGTCAACATTGCTAACAGCTGCTCTTTCCCTCTCTCACCCCCATCACTTTTCTCAGGGAATCATTACTCCCATTACTGTTTCTGAAGGGTGTGTTCATTCATGTAATTAAGAGTGCTCAATGCATGAAAGCAAAGATCTCTTTAAAGTGTTGAAAAGTAAAGATGTTACTTTGAGGACTGAAGTGTGCCTGTCTCAAGCCATGGTATTTTCAATTTCAAAAGTATGTAAAGGTTGGACATTGGATTTGACTGGGTGGACCATAAGGTACATTGTTCCTAATTTTAAACCATTCAGTATTAGGAAGGCTGAGGAAGAATCAGTACATTGGAATTATAGTTCTGGCAAAGAATATTGAAGGTATGCATTATCAAAAGAAGAAATAAATCTGTCTTGGAAGAAGTACAGCCAGAATGCTACTCAGAGCTAAGAATGGCAAGATTTCATCTCATGTCCATTGCACATGTCAGGGGCGACCGGTCCAGAAGAAAGGCATCATGCAATAAAACAGGGGAAGTGAAAGGAGGAATATCTTCTCACAATGATTGACACGGGCTGCACGGTCGGGCTCCAGCGGAAGCGCGCTTGTGAGGATGGGTAGCGTTTCCTTCTTTTGTACTTGGGGTCCCTGTGAGCTGGGCCCAACTCGATGGCCATTAACAAAAACAGTAACATCCTTTCAGCTGCTTTTCATGTGTTGCTGCTTGTGTTAAGTGCCATCGAGCTGGTTCCAACATAGCAGCCCTGTGCACAATACACAAAACACCGCACAGTCCGGAGCTTTCCGAAGAATTGCTCTTTTGCCTGAGGACATTGCGGTGGCTGCTGTGCCAACCCATTTCGTGAGAGCCTTCCTCTTTTGCCCCATCCTTCAAATTTACCAACAAGTTACAAATATGATGTCCTCCAGGCACTTGTCTCTTTTGACAATGTGTTCCAAATATGTAAGACAGGACCTTGCCATTCTAGCCTCCAAGGAGCACGCAGGCCCTACTTCTTCCACCACAGGCCAGTCTGTCCTTTGAGCAGTGCCCCGTGCTGCCACGCTTCTCTTGTACCACACGTCGGATGCTTCTGTCCTTCTTCTTTCACTTCACCCCCGAAGTGTGGTTCACTCATTTCAGATAGGCTTCTATTCCATATGACTGGCAAATGTGCTGTAACTGAATTATTGCACCAACAATTCAGTCTCAGTGATCTTGTTTCACACCTAATATCAGCCAAGCATGCAGTTTCTATCATTTGTCTGCTCAAAACCACTTAATGAATTGCAAAATCTACTCATGATGCTAAATTTCCTTAAGATCAAAATCCATACAGAAGCGCGTGAAAGACTTTCCATCATTTGACACTCTACACATATTACCATCTATGCTTATTAATGTTTTATTTGCTAAATATAAAGAAAAATAATAACGGAGGGTAATGAAACATAATATGGACGTTCTTATCTACCCTCTATTCCTGTGCAAATGTCACCTTCTATCTTTAGATTATTGTATATTCTGTGCTTTAATATCAAATACATGAAATATTCAAGTTTGTATGAATTCTTTGAAATGGAGATCAGATGGCACTTCCTTTAGAATTAAATATTTGGCAGAGTTCTAGTTGTTCTCTTCCTTCATAAATCATTGCTATTTTTAAGTTGAGATATGATTGTCAGGATATATTATTTTTCTCCAATCTCTTCAAGCTTTGTGTAGTCATTAGACAAAACTGGGAGCAATCAAATGTAAGTGGAAATGTCATATGGAAGCATCAAGGAGCGTTTCTTAAGTGACAATTACGATATTCACTTAGCGCCTCCCTCTTTAATGGACTCTTCTCTCTTTATGGTTTGAACAATGCTTTCCCCTGAAGCAAAAGTGTGAAGACTCCCACTCTAGCACAGATTATGGCTGAAGGAAAGTTTTTGATACTTACACCTAAATTTATCATGAAGGTTGTTCTTACATTTGAGCCCATTGTTGCAGTCACTCTTTGAACCCATCTTGCCAAGTGACTTCCTCTTTCGTGCTGCCCCTCTATTTAGCAATTCAACTTGATTGCATGTATGATCAATTTAAGAATGAAGATGTTGGTATAATTCTTTGATTTCTGCCTCCCTAGCTTCAGTGGTTGGTGCATAAATTTGAATCACAATGGTATCGCCTGCTTTACCTTGTATGCAGATACACATTGTTCTATCGCAGATAGACCCTGAAATCTCCTCTTAGATAATGAGGGTGATGTCATTCCTCTTGGACCTATCATACCCTGCATAGTAAACCATATGATTGTCTGATTAAAATTGGCCATTCCCAGTCCATGCTCACTAGCAACAAGAATGCTGATCTTCAAGTGTTCCATTTCTTTTTTCATGGCTTCCAATTTTCCTAAGTTTATAGTCTATGCAATCCAAATTCTGATTATAAATTAATAGTTGAAGATGCACTTCTCTTTTTGAGTATTGCTTCCCCATCATTTGAATGTCCCAACGACTGTACTCCACCCACATCACCGTGATTCACCCAATTTTGGGAAAGCAGCTCTATCTCAGTCATATTTTGAGCACCTGCCAGCCTGAGCAATTCATGTGCTGGCCCGATTGCTGACCAAGTCAGTGTTCTCTTCGTGAGATTTCCAGTACCTGACAAGGTTTCGATGCCACTCCTAAGGTTCTCAGTGGCCAGTTCCTCAGAAGTGGATGCCATGTTTCTTCTTGTCTGTTCTTGGTCTTCAAGCTCTGCTGAAAGCAGTTCACTTTCGGTGTCTCTACTGATACTTGCAACACCAATGGCGTAGCTTCCAACATCCTAGCCACACACAAGTTGCGAGTATGAGACACTGACAAAGATTTGGTGAAAATAAAAGATATTACTATATGAAATCAATTAAATTGTGAGTAATTAGTAGAAAGAAAATGATAAAAATTACAACGTTATAGTTAGATGTGAAGAGATTTTACTTGGGTAGAGCTAGAGACACAAGGAAAAGATCATGTTGTTTGCTTTTGAGCAGTAAAAAAAAAGGGTTGTTATTGCTGTCTTTAGACTTCAGGTCAATTCTGACATGTGGTGGCCCCCTGGGTAACAGAGCAGAGCCATCCCATAGGATTTTCCTGCCAGTAATCTTTAGAAAAGCAGGTAGTCAGACCTCCGATTCTATAGTGCGTTTGTGATGCTGTTTCAACATGCAACATTTCATTTAATGAACCTCCACGTTCCCATCCATCCTCAAACCTTGTGGAGCATCATTTTGAGAAAATACCAACTACATACTGAGAAATTCTATAAAAATTCTGTGACTGGATAGTGACATCTGTGGACATAAAAAGAGGCACTCTTCTCAGATGAAATGATCAAACTCACAGCCAGTGGACTGGTATTACCTTTCTTTTTTTAATAATTTGCTACTGAGAGGGCTGTTTTTTATTTTAGAAAACATGATTAAATATTTTAGATTATTGTTAATGCTACACACATAGGACTGTACATTTTACAACCTATTTCTACATTGTTCTATTCGATTCTTTACACAGCCTAAACAAGTTCATTTAAAATCTTGAGGTAAACACCAGGGTTAATGAGTTAACCTCCATTTTACATAAGAAAATTGCACAGATTCTAATAAACACAGATCACTCACTTTCTAATTATTGAATCACTGAGCATTGTTATTAAGGCCGTATTATCATATTCAATTTAAAACTGAAGTTTAATATTAGGTGCAAAATAAGGTCACTATGAAACATACATTTCATAAGGTTTGGAATTAGTCCAAACGTCACAATCGTTTAGGTGTTTGAAGAGACATTTAGGGAAGAAAGAAGCTATCAGAGGCAACATGCAAATGGATTATCAGTGAAACTGAGTTAATGAAGTGAGAATGCTCACTTTTTACTGTGAAAGTAAATACACTTTCACAAAGCAAAGGGGGTGAGATAAGGAGTGGGCTAAATGTGTGAAAAGTTGTAGGAGGAAAAATGTAGGGAATATTTTAAAAATAAATTTTGTTTGAACTTGATGTAAAGGAAAAGAGGAGTGATTTGCAGGAAGTGAAATTTCATCTCAGTTTATTTATCAACCAGGTATAACTCTGCTGGCAATAGAATTCTAATTCTCCAGACTTCTTTTAAAAAATCAAAGCCTTCCCTGGGGGATGGACAACAGAAAAATGGGTGGAGGGAGACGTTGGACAGTGTAAGGCATGACAAAATAATAATAATTTATAAATTATCAAGGGTTCATGAGGGAGGGGGAGGGGGGACGGATGGGGAAAATGAGAAGCTGATATCAAGGATTTAAGTTGAGAGCAAATGTTTTGAGAATGATGAGGGCAATGAATGTACAAATGTGCTTTACACGATTGATGTATGTATGGATTGTGATAAGAGTTGTATGAGCCCCTAATAAAGCAATTAAAAAAATCAAAGCCTTTTGTTTGTTTTCTTGCTTTATTTTGTTTTTAATACTTGAGAAACGGAGCTGAGTTAGACTGTCTACAACCAAATGGAACTATTTCCCATACTTCACTTTGTGTGAAAGTGACTTTTCATATACAGTGACAATTTTCCTGACTAGTTTAATTCTTTTGTAATTGAATGATTTAATCTATGGTAATATATACCCTTGTATATTGACAGTTTCAAGGACTTTACGCTGAAATACATAGAATCCAAAAATCTAAGCTTTCAATTCTTGGAAGAAGAGTCACTGCTGGATGTGAAATTTATATTTAAATAATGTAATTGGTATTTTCTCAGGGAACTTTGAAGAGCATATTCTCCAGTCCATTTGGATGAGTCAAAGAATTTTGGTTGATCAATCATCCAAATAACATTTATTTATAAGAATCTATTTACTTCATAATTTTAAATGAATGAAAGACAGGCAGGCTTATCTGGACTTAAAATGCATTCCTTTCATCTCTTACTTGCATACATTTTAGGACGTAGTTTAAATTATTTGTGCTTCAGCTTTCAAAACCATCCAGTGATGAGACTGGTGCTGGAGAAGAGGCCCATCTCTGGAAAAGGAGATCATGCTCAGTAAAGTAAAAGGGGAGTAAAAACAGAGAAAGACTCTCAATCCTATGGACTGTGATCAAGACTGTAAAAATTTACTCAAATATAACAATTATGAGCACAACTAAAGACCAGACACTGTTTTCCTTCTGCTGACAACACTCAGGATTAATTTCATTAAAGATGTTTGGGCTTCCTGCCCCAATTATTTTCCTATTTTTTCATTTTACTCATTCCCTATACAACGAAGATTATAGTGGTTAGTGAATTGTGATGTCACTTTTATGAGTAAATGATTTGAGTGGGATAAAAAATGTTTCCCCATTCTCTAATATAATTGTGATATTGAAATAGAAAATCATTAAAATTGTGCTTTCTTAAGCATGTTGGAAGAACCAGCAATAACAACAAAAAATTAGATATTTTCTCAAATTGTGACAGATTTTGTGTCAACTTGAATGGGCCAGCATTCTCAGTAGCTGGCATTTAGCACCTTCTCATCCACCAAGCTTCATCAGTTTACTGAAACTTTCAATTGTCATTCCATCAATTCCCGGAGTCTTGTTTTTCGGCTAATTCCTTCAGTAGATTTTGGACTTCTGTCACTATCATTGGTTCTTGCTCATATGCTACCTATTGAAATCGTTGAATGTCAACTAGTTCTTTTTAGCACAGTGACTGTGTACTCTTTCCATCGTCTTTTGATGCTTCCTACATCATTCAATATTTAGCTTACAGAATATTGTAATGTTGCAAATCAAGGCTTGACTTTTATCTTGGGTTCTTTGCTGTAAGATACACTGACCCTGTTTTTCCTCTTTGGTTTCCTAGCTCTAGGTCTTTGCACATTTTGTTCTAATATTTTAGTTTGTCTTCTCGAGTTGCCCTTTGGAATTTCCTGTTCAGCTCTTACTTCATCAGTTTCTCTATTTGGCACAGTTTGTTAACTATCAACAGCAAATTCCAGAGTGTCTGCTGACATCCATTTTTATTTTTTCTTTCACTCCTGTTTTTTTTTTTCCAATGTCCTTTGGTTTCTTCAAGTATGATGTTCTTAATGTCATGTCACAGCTCATCAGGTCTCCTCTAATTAGTGTTCAATGTATTAAATCGGCTCTTGAGATGTGCTAAAATTTTAGGTGGGATGCACTCAAGGTTGCATTTTGGCTCTCCTAGATTTGTATTAATTTTCTGCAGATTCAATTTGAACTTGAAGGTGAGCAATGTATGGTCTGTTCCACAGTAAGACCCTGGCCTGATATTAATTGCTATCAAACTTATTCATCATCTCTTTCCATAAATACAGTCAATTCTATTTCTGTACATTCCATCTGTAAAACTCCTTTTGTGTTGTTAAAAAAAAGGAATTAAATAAGTGGAAAACCCATTGAACATGCGCTTGATCTATAAAAATGAAAGAATTCTATGATATATGTATGTCACTCTTACCCAAATTACTAGAATAGAGAGTTACGATTCCTCAATCAATTTCTAGACTTGATCCTGTTTATAGACTCATAACTGTTGGAATAAGAAGGAGCCTAGTTCCCTCTGAAGAAGGTCAATACTATACCCATTCAAAAAAAAAACTTACTTTCTCACAACTTTATCCAAAGAGATCTAAGTTATTTTAGAAAAGTGAATGCTCATTAGGGGAAAATCAAGAAATAACCAAATATCTGAGGGGTTTACAGCTCACAGGCACTTATTTAACACTAATTCCAGATTAAAAACAAAAACAGACAAAACATTTATAAGACTCGCTGATCTCAATGGGGGTTCCCGGAGGTCAAGTTATTAATGTAATCTTAGCTCAGGTTCGTCTCATAGCAGACTGAGTAGGTCCTTGAACCCATCCTATATTTATATCCCCAGGTCCAGAATGCAAAATTGGAATAGACATACTTACTTAGCAAATGACAGAAACCCAATATTGGATCCGTAAAATGTGGAATAAGGGCTATTAGAGTAGGAAAAGTCAGGTGAAAGCCATTAAAACTGCCTCCATGTAGAAAATGGGTAAAGCAAAAGCAAAGTCGTAATTCTGGAGGGATTTGCCACTATCTAAGACTTTAAGAATACAGGGGTGGTGATTCCCAAAGCATTCCCATTTAACTTTCTTATTTTGAGTATTAAAGAAACAAAGCATACAGATGGATATTGAAGAACAATAGTGAGTTATGGTAACATAACCAGGTGTGACTCTACTTAGGGCTGGCATTCCAGACCCCAGGAATAAACGTTTGGGTGGCCCGATGAGGCAACGAACCAAGAGCAGTGCTTGTTAGGGCAAAGGACATGCAGAATAGGAAATCCTCATCTACATACATAACATATTTTTGTTTTGTTCATTTATGAAATATAAGATGTACATGAAATTAGTGGGCTTTTAGTTGGTAAAAATGGCTTCATAATTGTCTTTCTTTAGAGATGATGTATGTTTTAAGGAGAAGTGTGGGAGATAGATAGAGCTCTTAATTCCTGTAGAGTTACAGTCTCTGAAACCCAAAGGGCAGCCGTGCCCTGTCGGATAGGGTCACTATTGAGTCTGCATGGACTCGAAGGCAGTGAATGAGTAAATGAGTGAGTGGGTGAAGGAGATGTGTGCAGTGTAAAACTAAAGGGAGAAGACTGTGATCACTAGGTTTTATGTAACCTTGGCTGAGCCAAGATTCTGAGTCATTTGGTAGTTAGCACCTAGTTAATTCCCCATGACCTAACCTAACATAATGGAATGACAGCCAATCAGTTGTAAGAAAATTAACATGGAATACATCATCCTTTCTTAGATCATATCCCTGATACAGTCAGTTGAAAGGGAGTTTCCTCAAGATTGTGGCATGCTTCCAATACAAGTGGATGCTGTGGAAGATATTGCTTGTTCTGGATCCTGCATCTGACTCACTGACCTGTGGTTCTTGAGTCAACGTCCTGCTATATTGCCTGTTGATTCTGGAAGTGGTCAGCGACTTGAAATCTATTCTGCCTGAGACCTTCGATTCATTGACCTCTGCAAAACCTAATCTCCTGACCTTGGATTCATTAGCCTTTGCAGCCACCACCATGTAGTTTTTCTCTGAATCTTAGGTTCATCAATCTGCACAATTAATGTAAACCAGGAGAAGACTCCAGTCTAACATCTGAGCCACAAATTTGGAATCTGCCCGAACTTGGACTTGGTCACTTCTACAACTCTGTGACTCATATTTTTATATAAATATCTCTCTTTCACTCTCTAAATATTCTCTAGTGCCACAAACAAAAGCAAAATTGTATATCATATAATTTAGAAAAACAGATAAAATACTATGCCTATGGCAATAAATGTTAGTTAAACAATTCAATTAGCATCATAATAATCAAAAAGATATTTGATATGTGTTATATATTCTTTGATAAATTATATTAGTATATCTTACAATACATGGAAGAAGAAAAATTGGGATAATCAAAGAGTTCTCTGTTATCCTACTTACGTATAGAATAAAAAAATGATGACTTACTACTAATAAAAAGATAAAAATCCACAAATTACACCTAAATCTTCCTTTGAAGACAATTAACAGTACATCCCAAATGAAAAAAACATACTTTCCTATTTTTACATTTTACTCTCAGTATAAACTAGACTGAAGTAATTCATACTCAGCTAGCACAATCAAAAAATAGAAATAGAAAATAATTTCCTTTCCAATAATCAATTAGTATCTTGATTCTTCACAAAAATTCAGTAAAATACATGCCAATCCATTATAAAATAAAGCTTTCAAAATAAATATTCATCTTGATCAGCATTGTGTAATAATTACTCCAAATAGATTAGAATATCTTCACATCATTTTTTTTTCTTTCAGCTCTTTTTATTCTCAATACGAAGCAACTCTCTTTCTTTTTAAGATTTAGTATGTCAACCACAGCCTGCTCCATTACACAAAGAGCCTGGTTACATGAAAGACTTTGATACATCTGTGCTATTCCCTGTGTGCTGACATATGTCTACTTGCAACAGAGAGAAGAAACTTCAAGGATGAGCTCCACTCATTTCAGTAATTGGTATTCCAGCCTGCTAGTTCAGATGGATCATTGTTAGTGTGATAGGCAGCTAACATTAATGTCAAATTAACATAAACTATAAGGATGACAGTCTCCTGAAATTTGCATAATTTTCATCAAATTCTAAAAGCTTTTGAAATTGATTATCAAGGACTAATAAAGACATATTAGTTTACTTACTACAACATTTTTGGGATGTTATTTAAAATGTCACATTCTAATTTTAAGTCAGTGATCTGCAACTTAGGATAATGGACACTATATGAATTTTACAAACAAATTAAACAACTTTTGCAGACACTAACTCAGAGTGATTAATCAAATAGTATACAAATAAATAATATATATGTTTGTATATTTATATTCAATTCATGGAATGCACTGTGATGCTCTATTAAATCTCCCTGCTTTGATTCTCAGTAATGCTTCAGTTGCCATAAAGCAGTCTGCTCAAATATTCAATGCATAAGAAGCTCTATTCCAAACTCTTCACACACACACACAAAAACCTTTCATATTTGTGATTTCATTCCAGAAAACCTTTTCAGAAAGTCAAAGTGTTCATATTTTTAAATCTTTGTTCTGTTGTACTAAAATTTCCAAATTCATGAGGAAGACATATAGCATGTAAATATAGAATTTGTCTATTCCTGACCTGTTCAGTTTGGGGCCATTCTTACAGCTAATTACCATTTAACAGCTGCAAAGTTAAAACCCAGGACTGTATTTCCCTGTAGGTATGCCAGCAGCTTGAAGTGTGCATGCTTTAACTGCCCATTGTTTGAGGACTCTTTCACAAACTCAACCATAAGAGTATCAGTTTACCTATCACAATTCAAAGCCCTAAGCACAAATCTGAGCATGTATGTCCTTTTTGTGTACCATAAAATGTCTTTTCTTAGTAAACCCATAAGTTACTATTATTGTTGCTCATAGGAAAGGAGCATTTCATAATTCATTTATTCTGTTTCACATGTGAAGGTATCATTTCAAACATGGATTTGTCAGCAACTGAACATGTGTGCATTGTGACTATGCAGAAATTTTGCTTTTTTTGCAATGAAAAAAAGAGGGATGAACTAGATATATATACTCAAGATTTAGACCCAAAAAACCCATCAAAAATAATAAGTTCACAAATAGAGCTAGAGATCTATTGCAAGATATTATTCACTATTGCAAATGTTGAATATATTATAATTAATAGTGAAAGAATTGAAACTTCTGGAGGGAGAAACAGGTAGAATTTTGATTTAAGTATGCTTTATGGAACACCCCCCCCCTTTATATGTTATTTCATATCTTACACTGTCTGTTGTCTCTCTTCACCCACATTTCTGTTATGTGTTCCCCTCAGGGGGTGGGGGCTATATATCCAACTTGTGATGGGTTTACCCTTTCTTCCCCCCGCTCCCCCTACCACCAATCCCCCTACCGTCATGATATGGCTGCTCCCACTACTGTTCCTGAGGGCGTTATCTGCTCTTATCTGTACCAATGTGAATATTCCAGTCTAGGTGATTTGTAAGGGAAAACTGGGTCCTGGTAGTGGGGGTGGGGGAAGCATTCAGGAACTTATTTCCAAACAAATCACCTTTTGGTGAAATGTCAACTAAGTCCACATAGAAGAAGCATACTAACACCAGTGGCCAAGGGATTCTTAATCGTATAATGCAAAGCTGATGGACGGAATAGCAACAGAGCCTAAATTGTGAGACGGTTTGCAGAAGCCTATGGATGATAATGGGAGCCCAAGATACATTTGTGAGATCTACATAGGAATAAACCTCTGGTGATTTCCCTCTGTCCGTAGCAGAGGGATGGAAGGGAAATAATTACAAGTTAATTGGAGAGATGGCAGTAGGAGATCAAAATTAAACCTAACTTAAAAAATTAAAATCGCTTCAGTTGATCCTTCCTCTAATGCATGTTGGGCCTGTTCTGGTTTTCAACATTTTCTGTGTCTTTGTTTGATTTGTTGTTGTTGTTCTGATTGGAGTTTTTCTAAGATGTGTTTTGTCATTGGGGTGACCTTGAAATGTTTTTCTGTTTTTCAATATTTGAAACCCAGGAACGATAAACCTATAGAGACAGCGAATAGCATAACGGTTTCTTGAAGGTCCAGTGGCAGGGGTGGATGGGTAAAAGAGAGCTGATGTCAAGGAGTTCAGAAAGGAAGATTATGTTTCCAAACTGATTGCAGTAGCAATTGTGCAAGTAAGTGATGTGATTCAATTAAGAATGGTATGAAATCTGTATTAGCTCCCAATAACATGGTTTTTAAAAGTGTAAAAGAATATTACAGGAGGAATGTGTAATTGCTATTTTATAATCACTGATAGAAGAATAAATAGTCTCGGGGAGGAGATGAGCCAGTCAGGGTGAGATGTAACAACGATGAGAAATACAACTTTTCTCTAGTTCCTAAATGTTTCCTCCCCGCTCCCACTATCATGACTCGAATTTGACCTTGCAAGTCTGGCTAGACCAGAGGATGTACACTGGTACAGATAGGAACTGAAAACCAGGGAATCCAGGGTGGATGATCCCTACAGGACCAGTGGTGTGAGTGGCGAAACAGGGAGGGTAAAGGGAGAGTGGGTAGGAAAGAGGGAACCGATTACCTGGAACTGTATGTGACCTCCTCCCTGGGGGACAGACAACCGAAAAGTGGGTGAAGGGAGACGTCGGACAGGGCAAGATATGACAAAATACCAATTTATATACTATCAAGGGCTCATGAGGGAGAGGGGAGCGGGGAGGGAGGGGAAAAATGAGGACCTAATGTTGGGGGTTTAAGTGGAGAGAAAATGTTTTGAGAATGATGTACAAATGCGCTTTACACAATTGATATGTGTATGGATTGCGATAACAGTTGTATGAGCCCCTAATAAAATGTTTAAAAAAAAAAAAGAATAAATAGTAATCACTTTAAATATCAGCTAGCCCAGGACCATGTATAAACTTTTAATTAAAACATTATCAGTGAAAGAGAAGTATAAATATAAATATTAGCACTTAAAATAATTAGTTAAAAAAGAAGTCATAAGGGAATTTAAATGTGAAAATGGAAAATATAACATTACGTTTGACAAAAACTCATAACAATATGAATTATCAATAAATGTTAATCGTTGTAACTTTTACATCTTCTAAAAATTCTTTAATTTGGACCCAAACAAGATATACATGTATGTTTATGGAAGAGGTGCAAGCAAAGAAAATTCTATGAAGTGAACCAATAATAAGATGAATATATATGTATCATTCAAGTTGGGTTGTAAATTTTAATATGAAACAGAATAGCGTTCAGACTAACTTCCACCTAAGGAGATAAAAGTGCACTAATGGTGCTAAAAGCTATAATTCACATGGAAGAGACAACAAGAATTCATACATACCATTGTAGTGTGCAGTGAGATCAGTAGTAGTGAAGCAGAAAATTTTAGGAACAGCATATACACAGATTCATTCAAGCAGCAGAAGCTTATATTTTTCATTCCATGAGAATGTAAAGAAACTAATTTAAATAAAATCGTAGCATACTATATGTGAGAGATCATGCATGTAGAACTAACTCCTTCCACCACTCGTTCTTTATTCCCTGGATCCTTAGCAAGCATCTCAGTTGGTCATGATTCTTGGCTTGGGGAATAGGGTGGTGGTGGTGGTGGGTGTTAAACCAAAGCTTTCTTCCTGGAAGTCAGGACTATTAGTAGTCATATCAAAATTCATCTGTTGCAATTTACCACTGAAATTAATCACAGGGCATGACATTTTATACCTGGGTAATGATCCATTGGGAATTGACAAGAATAGCTGGGGAAAGTGGTGGTTTCAGTAAACATGTCATCCCATCCATTTAATTCTTATAGTGTTCCTCTACTTAGGTCCACCTTTAGTGAGCACATGAATATCTTCATTGTTTTTTTTTGTGCCCATTCAATTAAGTATCACCACATGCTTCTTCCCCACACATCCTTGCCACCAATTTGGCAATCATCAATCTTTCAAGCCCCTCATCATTCAGGTAAATGGTTGACCGCAGACTGTGAGTCAGTACACACAGCTGGCCATTTCTCTTTGAAAGGCATTAGAAAATCTGGTATGTTGCTTTTAGTTCTGCCCAGTAGGAGGGGTTCCCTTCCCCACTGTCCTTCAGCGAGGTCCCAGTAGTGCTTCTGCTGTCCACAGTCAAGCACTAACTGCTTAAGAACAGGCTCCATCCTGACCAGCAGGGCCACTTTATTTGGGAACCTATTGGACAATGACAGGAATGGCTGGGGAAAGACAATGACTGATTTCTAAAAAAAAGGTGTCATTCTATGAATGTAAGTATTAATATCTCCCCTGCAGAGATATTTCTTTGGTAATAATTTACATGAGACAATAATAACTTCAATGTTTGGCCCATTCAGAGAGGTTTATACATAGACTTCTCCACAACACTTATCACCAATTTTCTATCATGAGCCTTCTAAAATCCCTGACAATCCAAAGGGTGGGCCAGAGCTCAAGAGTCAGTGCTCCATCTCAAATCTGGCTATTTCTCTTTCTAAGTAAAAGGAACAACTAGCGATACTGCTCGGAGTTCGGCAAATTAGGAGCATGTGCCATTGCCGCTGTATTTCAGGGAGCTCTCCAAATGGAACTGTCATGTTTCTGCTGCACACCTTGAGTAAATAAATAAATAAAACATCTATGTATAATTGCTGTTAACACTTCAAGAGAGGTTTTGTAAAATTCCTCAGTAAAACCATCTGGTCCTAGACTTTTTGTTATTACAGTGAACCCTCGTTTATCATGGTTAATCGGTTCTAGACCCTACCGTGATAAATGAAATTCCGTGAAGTAGGATTCCTTATTTGTAAATCAAATATTTTCGTAGTTAGAGCATAGAGGACATGAAAAAACACCCTTTAGTCACCATTACACTCATATTACCCAATTTATTAAACGAAAAAGGGAAAATACAGTAAAACATTTTGGACGTTACAATTATCATTTGTTATTTATTATATTATTTATGGCATCTAGTTTACAGTATTACATATTTCACATACAGTATTATTATACATAGTTCTTACAAATACTGTAATCAATGGCGTGCAACCTCCACGATTTTCTTGCCATCTTTGATCATATCCAAAAGTTTTACCTTTTCCTGGATGGTGAGCATCTTCCTCTGGTGCTTATTTTTATTGTCAGAAGGCTTAGAAGAAGAAGCTCGTTTAGGAGCCATCATAGGGCTTAGATAAAATTTCTTAAAAATCGCAAACAATTACAGTACACTGTACAAAAGCCAAAATGCATCTGATACGTAGCTCTGATACGTAGCGATGCAGACAGACGTGTAGAGTATGAGCCAATCAGTGGCAGTAATGACAGAGCATGCGCTGTTACGCAAAAACCGCGATAGAGTGAAGGCGCGGAAGTCGAAGCGCGAAGTGGCAAGGGTTCACTGTATTATTATTTTTAATGACCAGATTGATTTATTCTTGTGTCATAGGTTTATTCAACTTTTATATATCAATCTTTGTTATTTTGATAATTAATAATGATTCTAGAAAAATTTCTATTGCTTTTAGGTTTTTGAATTTGAGTATTTTCTTTTATAATATTGTGTAATTATCTTTTTATTATTTTAGTTAATTCTATTATGATACTGCCCATTAAATTTCTTATTCATATTTGCATTTTGTCTTCATTTCCTTTGTAGGGTTTACAGTAGTTTTATCATTTTTTAATACTTTCGAAGAACTGACTTCTTGCCTTGTGATTTTTTCCTGTTTGTTTGTTGTTGTTGTTTGTGTTCTGACTCATTATATCTGTTCTAATTTTTATTATTTCTTTTATTCTGGTTTGTCTGCTCTTGTTGAAATTGTTGTAGGTGTTGTGTTGCAGTGTTTGTTTGGCACTTTCTTCTTTGCTGTGTGGACGTGTTGTTATAAAGTACCCTCTGAGAACTGCTTTTATTGTGTCTCCAGTTTGCAGTTTGCCAGTATGCTGTATTTACATTGCCATTTTTTAAATGAATTTTTAAATTACACTCTTAATTGATTCACTTACTTAGAAGTTATTAAATAAACTGTTAATTCCAGTGTATTTGTTTATTTTGTGCTCATTCTTCCTCTTAGTGATTTCTAATTTTATAGCATTGTGTTCTGAAATGATAGGTTGTTTTCTCTAGATAGTTTGAATTTGTTGATGTTTGCTTTGTGCCCTGACATATGATGTATTTTGGAATACATCCCCTGTGTGCTGGTAATATATATATTATGTTGTTGGTAAGTGAATGATTCTGTATATGTCTACAAGATCACATTGATTGTGTTGGTTACTTTTGTGTCTTGGTTGACTTTCTTTCCTTGAAAGCTATGAAGTAATATCTTCTACCATTATCATTGTATTGACTATGTGTCTCTTCAATACTATTAGAGTTTGAGCAATATGTTTTGAAGCTCTTTCACGGGCTGCATAGAGGCTTATGATGGTTATGGTTTTTTTAAAATCATTGTATTGGAAGTTCATACAACTCTTATCACAATCCATACATCCATCCATTGTATGTCAAGCACATTTGTACATTTGTTGCCCTCATCATTCTCAAAACATTTGCTTTCTACTTAAGCCCTTGGTATCAGCTCCTCATTTTTACCCTTCCTTCCCCGCTCCCCGCTCCCTCGTGAACCCTTGATACTTTGTAAATTATTGTCATTTTGTCATGTCTTACACTGTTCAACATCTCCCTACCTTCACACAATTTTCTGTTGTCCGTTCCCCCAGGAGGAGGTTATATATAGATTCTTATAATCAGTTCCCCCCGTCTACCCCACCATCCTGGTATCGCCACTCTCACCACTGGTCCTGAAGGGATCATCTATCCTGAATTCCCTGTGTTTCCAGTTCCTATCTGTACCAGTGTACATCCTCTGGTATAGCCGGATTAGTAAAGTAGAATTGGGATCATGATAGTGGGGGGAGGAAGCATTAAAGAACTAGAGAAAAGTTGTATGCTTCATCATTGCTACACCGCACCCTGACTGGCTAGTCTCCTCCCCAGGACCCTTCAGGATGCCCTGTTACCTACAGATGTGCTTTGGGTCCCCAATCTGCACTCCCCCTCATTTACAATGATATGATTTTTTTTTGTTCTTTGATGCCTGATACCTGATCCCTTCTACACCTCGTGATCACACAGGCTAGTGTGCTTCTTCCATGTGGGCTTTATTGCTTCTGAGTTAGATGGCCGCTTGTTTACCTTCAAGCCTCTAAGACCCCAGATGCTATATCTTTTGATAACTGATTATGTTTTATTGAGTCTCTTGATTAAATATTCCCACAGATGTAGTAGTTTTGGTTTCTGTTCATTCCCTCTAGAGAAGTTCACGTGTGTTTGCCTTATGTGTTGCTGAAAAATGGTAATTATGATGTAGTTGGTCTTTCAAAATTCTATCCTGTGATCTCCAGCTAAATTTTTATCACCAAGATCATGTTTTCTAATACTGTTCCTTCCTCTTTGTTTCCAACTTTTACATTTCAATTGTCTCTAATTAACAATGCACCCCAATTGTATAGTTGATCAATTTCAGATTGAAGAAGTTGGTAACGTTTTTCAATTTCTTCATCACTAACTACAGCAGTTGTAGAAATTAGAGTAATAGCTGTATTGACTAAAATTCCTTGTATGTAGATATATATTATTCTATTGCAGAAAACATTGTACTTCAAGATAGATTGTGAAATATCTTTTATAATGATGAATATGACACCGTTCCTCTTGAATATACTGTTCCCAGCAGAGTAAATTGTAGATATTCTGATTCAAAATGTCTAATACACATTTATTTCAGGTCAATAATGCCTAGAATATTGAGGTTTATATGATCCATTTCATTTTGACAACTTCCAGTTTTCCCAAATTTATGCTTCATACATCCCAAGCTTCAATTATTAATAGATGTCTGAAACTGTTACATTTTATTTTGAGTTATGCTCAATCATCAAATAGAAGTCCTGAAGGCTTTGTTCCATCCAAGTCTTTATGGTCAAGTCTACTTTGAGGAGGCAGCCCTTCCTCGGCATGCTTTGAATGCCTTCCACCCTGAGGGGCTCATCTTCTGGCAGTATATCTTATAGTTCTCTACTGTTACTCATGATGTCTTCAGTCTCAGACAATGTTTCATGACTATTCATAAGCTTTTCTGTAGCTAATTCATCTGAAGTGGACAGCCTATTCTCTCTTGTAATCTATTCTTAACTTGGAAGTTCTGCTAACAACTTTTCACTTTTGCTGACCCTGGTGATATTTGAAATATCAGTGACATAGTTTCTGCATCACCAAGACACACAAACAACCACATTATGACAAAATAGGTTACTATGACAATGTAGACTACTATGCATAGCTTGATATTTTTGTTTTCCATCATTTGGTTTTTCGTCTTCTTTGTCTGTGTTTGAGATGTGCTTCTTGTAACCAGCATGATAATTATGTTTCTCCTATATTCTATAGTCTCTGTTTATTAACTGATCAGTTTAAATCATTTACTTCTAATATTTGCGACTAGGAGAGGTCTGGGTACCCTGCGTATCATATGGTCTTCCATTTTACAGTTCTCTTCCCCCTTTTTGTGAGTCAGCTGCTTTGGGGGTGTTTTGCCGCTCAATTTATAGATAATATTAGGCCAGGTTTCTTGGGGTTGTTTAGTGGTCAAATTTTCATTCCCAGTATTGGATTGCCTTGTTTCCTCCTTAACAATAGGACTACCAAACAATTCCATGTGAATTGTACGCGTGTTGGAGGGGGAATTTCATGAGAAGGTAAGTGTATTTTTGCAGGTAAAGGAGAGGTGAGAATTTTTGGCCAGAAGGAAAGTGGTATAGTTTATACAATAATGGTTCTAATTGTTGATCTTCCCCAGGCACCAAGCTCTTTGCAATTTGACTTTGCAAGTCTTCCTATAAAGAGATAGAATGCATTTCTCTATTATTTGAATCTCTGTTGGACTTGACTCTTAAATTTGGTAAGCAGAGTATGGTCAAAGTGGTGATGTGTGCCAGTTCAAAACCTTGAATGCACTCATTCTTTCTTTATCTGTTGCCTTTCTTTTTCTTCTCATTGAAGATATGCTTGCCATGAATCCTAGTGGGTGATACCGTAGAGGTGATCTAGACCAGTTTTCCCACAGGAAGCGCACTATGTTAAAGAACCCACTGTCAGCTTCTGAAAGCCACTGTGGATACACAAATGAGAACCTTCAGACCAACTCAGGTCAGTAAATCCAATTCAGATGAACTGATACATAGACTGGTGAGCCAAATACATGTTAGTTTTATTTTCCCTCAGTTAAGATTTGTGATTGATACCTAGATGTGGTAGTTGGGTGATTTTATGTCAACTTGAATTTGTATGAAGGTGTAGGAGTGGAGTCAATCTATCAATCAGGTCACAGTTTGATAATGCCTTCTTAGCCTTGTGGCCTTCTTCTAAGGGATAAACTGGTAACTTCCCTCTCTCTCTATGCCTTTTCCCCTTCCTTCTTGCTGGGACTTTGTGTCTCCAGCCAAGGGCTGTCTCGTGTTGGCTGCCAGACTCTGATTGCTCTTGGTGCACTGCCATGTTTCCACCAACCTTGGATCCACTTGAGTTTGGACCCACTGGTCTATGTTCTTTCCGCATCCCACTTTACCTCTCTGTTCACTGGCCTGCTTCGATGTGAGTTTGAAGAGGACCTTGCTAGCCTTGGGCTTATGGACTTGATTTGGACTGGGCTGGGATGCATTCTCGATATGAAGTTATTTCTTATATGTAGATGAGAGTCACTGATTTGTTTCTCTAGTCAATCCAGCCTACCACACCAGAATTATTATAGTCACAAATAGTTAATATGTTTTTATTTCAGTAGTTCCGAGTGGAAAAAATATTATTCTATATAGGCACATATAACTAATTGGAATCCTAATTCTGCCTCGGGGTTCTTTAAAGGATTAAGCAGTTTATAAAATTTATTTAAAGCCAGATTTCTTGTCATGTTAATAAAGAGAGCAGAAGTAACTACCAAGTAGATTCATTTCAATATTTAAATGTGATAATATATCAAATTACTCAACAGAGCAGTTGTTACATGGAAAATAATAAATAATCGTGTGTCTCTTTAAGCCATTTTCAACTTTTAACAAAACTATATACCAAAGAAGACATACCTGATAGGTTTTTCCAGGCTGGCTGTGAACTTTAAAGAAGCAGACTATTGGATATGTTTTCCTTTATTTTCATTGGTGGGTTTGAAATACTAACCTGTTAATTAGCAGCTGAACAGTTAACCATGCTGCCAGTAAGCTGCCTAAATTTAAAAAGCAAAAACTTTACTGCCGTTCAGTTGACGTCAATTCACCCTATAGGAAAGGGTAGGACTGTCCCTGTGAGCTTCCGAGACTTTCACTGTTTATGGGAATAGAAAGCCCCATTTTCTCCTTAGGAGCAAGTGGTGCTTTCAAACTGCTGATCTTGGGAATCACAGTCCGATGTGTAACCCCTAAGGTTACACATTTAGGTTCCTCCTAAATGCATTCTAGTTAATGTCATTTTCTTATTCTTTTGCAACAACTGTAAACTAAATGTTTTAAAAAGGGTAATATTAAATGCTTCCTTATGAAAATAATATGGAAGGAATGAGCTGTTTTATATCTGAGATAGTTAAGGTTTATTGCGCCAACCTGACCGATAAACATGTGGGATTAATTGAAGGGCAGAGAGATAAATGGCTCAGTGTGCCTTGCCTTTCTAGTTCTTGGGTCTCTTGCTTTCTCGTGGTCGGACTAGGGTGCAGCTGCCTTAGCCAGTTCCCTGCTTCAACTGGCAGGACTCACTTCCTGTGAGACATTCTTGGAGAAGCCACATGGTCCTACCCCGGGCAGCCCTGGGTGCTGGAGCAGCCATGTGGAGATCCCTACCAGCCCTGAGATGCTTACACGTTTACTTATTTGGCTTTCTTCCTGGAGTCGGCGTCAGAGTGTGTGTTTTGTGAGATTGATGAGGACTTTATAGATTGGTGTTGGACATATGGGCTAAAGTTGGACTTAGGGGCTTGGACAGCACTGGGTTGGGATGCTTTCATAATGCACACTTACCTTTTATATAAAACTCTCTCTTATACACATATGAGTTTCTGTGGATTTGTTTCTCTAATGTACCCAGATTAACACAGTATCTTAAAAATATCTATATAAATGGGAAAAAATTAGCTTCCATAAAACAATGTATTTTCTCCAGGGGCAAGAAAAAAATAATTTCAACTATTTTTTGATCACCTATCTAATTTAATGACAGATTGCAGAAAATTATAAATATTTGCTGGATTGACCCTGTGTTTAATAACATAGCATAGGGCTTTCTTTATTGTCGTCACTGTGCTCCAGCTTCAGAAATAATTAACGTAGGCTGAAAATTAATTTTAATTAATGAATCAAATTACCTTATATTTACTGGCTACTTGCTAAACATTTGTTGAGTTAACCATTAAGTAGAATAGAAAAACATGCAAAGGTCACAAAAATTAGGTAATTAGTTTTTGAGAGGTGAAAAGAGCAAAATGAATTATTCAACAACAGCTTCTATACTTCCCAATAATTGTTAATAAATGATTTAACAAATGTTGCCAAGCAAAATCTATTTAAATATAAGTAAACATTACTAACAATATCTCATGCTCCTGATATTTGAAGCATATGTAAGAAATAGAAGCCATGGCTTATTTTCTTAGTAAATAAATATGTAAATATATATATATATATTATATATATATATATAACCATTTATATATATATAAATTTCTTCAAGAGATAACACTCAAAACTTTGTATAATCCCCGTTTTTATTATAAGGGATCATATACTAGATGATAGAGAAAGAAAACAAGTAAAATGCTACTTAGGAAAACTTCAACTTCTGATAGAAACAAATATCTAAATATGTCATTTAATCTGAGAAATAGAATTTTATGATATATGGCCAAATTATATATGAAAGGGAAAGGTATAGAATAATTATGTAAAGAAGGCCAACCAAGGATTCCTCCACTGAAAATGCAATGTGTTAACTCATTCTACACAGAAAATTTCAGGTTATCATGCCGAGAACAGCAAAAAAATACTACAGGTCAAAACCTACAATTATAAGTTAGTATATAACTGTTGGACATGTTTATTGCAATCTTATGCATGGCTAAAATAAAATGGAAGAAATTATTTAATTAATATTATACTGAAGTATATATGAGAAACTAACACTATATTTTAAGAATTAATTCTTTGCACTTCGAGGTTTGTAGACAATTCGAATGTCTTTCTCATAGGCAAGAAAGGGTATGTAAAACAATACACGTGAGATGCGACAATATTGAATATGGCAAGACAGTTAAATATGTATTGAAGTCAGGAACTTTGAAATAAGTGGAAACGATTTGATGTCATAGTGTTAAGCATAATGTGAGACAAGAAGAACATTTATAAATCCTAGCAAGGTAAATTTTTACAAGAATGATTAAAAGATAAGTAAGAGAGTACTTAAACAACTTGAATATTAGAAAGAACTTCTGTTACTAGTTGAGTTGTTGATGTTAGGTGCCATTGATTGGGTTCCAGCCCAATGCCACCTATGCACCACATAACTAAACACAACCCACTCCCGCGCCATCCACACAATGGTCCCTATGCTTGCGCCCATTGTTGAAGCAAGCCACTGTGTGAATTCACGTCTTTGAAGGCTTTTCTCTCTTATGCTCCCCTTACTTTATCAAGCCTGCTATCCTTCTCCAGGGACCAGTCTCCTTGGAATGTTCGAAAAGATATATCCAAGCAATATTTCAAAGCTCCATGGAATGTCAAAAATATTTACAATGGAATCTTACCATCTATGCCTCTGAGGAGCATTCTGGCTGTACTTCTTCCAAGACAGATTTGTTTTCCCTTTAGTAATCCATTGTACGTTAAGTATTCTCAAGCACCACAATTCAAATGCATCAGTTTTTCTTAGGTCTTCTTTATTCGATGTCCAAGTTTAAGGCATATGAAACAACTGAAAACACCATAGCTTAGGTTAGGTGTATCTTAGTTTTAAAAATAATATCCTCACTTTTCAATACTCTAAAGAGGTCTTGTGCAGCAGATTTACCTAATGCATTTCATCTTTTGATCTCTTGACTGCTGCTCCCATGAGCATTACTTGTGGATCAAATAAGACAAAAGTCTTGGCAACATTATCATGATGTTAAGTATATTGGCCCACTTGTGAAGAATTAGTTCTTCTTGACACTGAATTGTAATCCATATTGAAGGATGCAATCCTTGATTTCCTTCAGCAAGTGTTTCAAGTCCTCCTCATTTTTAGCCATCAAGGTCGTGTCATCTGACTATCTTAGGTTGCTAATAAGTCTTCCTTATTTCCTTATGCAAATAAGTCAATCCTAATGCAACATTCTTTTTTCATATAATCCAGCTATTATGAATATTTGCTCTGCATCAAGATTGAATACATATGATGAAAGGATGCAATCTTGACACACACCTCTCTGGCTTCCATTTTGATCTTTTCATTCTTTCTTGTCTTTTTAATAAACGTTTGATTTCTTCTTGAATGTTGTTCTTGACGTCCTCCCACAGCCCATCAGGTCATCATTTCCACCAGTGTTAAAAGCAGCAAATATTCTGGAGGTGGTCTCAAAATCCAGGTGGGAGAGGCTCAACATTGTATTTTGGCTGTCACGGACTCATTTGAATTTTCTCCATCTTCAGCCTGAACTCACATGTGAGTAACTGATGATCTGGTCTACAGACAACCCCTGACCTCATTTACCTGCTGATACAGAGCTTCTTTATCATCTCTTCCCACAGAGGTAGTCAGCTTTATTGATGGGTATGCCATATGGGGAAGTCCATATATACAGTCGCTTCTTGTGTTGCTGAAAAAAGGCGTTTGGCGTGAACAAGTCCCTGGTCTTGCAAAATTATATCATATGATCTCCAGCTTCATTTTTTCACCAAACCATATGTTCCAACTACTGTTTCTTCTCCTTTGTTTCAAGCTTTTGCATTCCAATTGCCAATGATTATCAACGATTCTTGAGTCCTTGGTTGATCAATTTTTGACTGAACACATTAGGAGAATTCTTCAATATCTCCATCACTTGCTTTCATGGTTGGTGTACAATTTTGAACAATGCTTGCATTGTTTGGATCCTTAAAGCTGGATATATATAATTCTATCACAGAAATTATTATACTTCAAGATAGATATTGAATTGTCCTTTATGAAAATGAATGCGTTATTATTCCTCTTGATTTTGTCATCCCCAGCACTGTAAAAAAATGTGATTTTCTGATATAAAATGGCAGATAGTAGTCCATTTCACCTTTCAGATCCTAAGGCCTAAGATTCTGAAATGTATGCATTCCCTTTCATAGTTGACATCTTCCAATTTTCCCAGAGTCATAGTCCATACATTTCAAGTTCCAGTTATTAGATTTTTGCAGCTGTGTCTTCTGAACTTGAGTTGTGCCGCATCAGCAAGTAAGATTTGTAAGCCTCCGCTCCTGATGTCTTTACTCTATTGGAGGGAGTATCTGCTTTTTAGGTACATTTTCAGTAACTTCTGACCCCAGGGGCTCACCCTCAGGCACTATATTCTCCATCATTATCTGACATAATTCATAGTTTGTAGACTATGTTATGCCAATTGACCTTGGTGTCTTCTGAGATGTTGATCCTTATGTCCAAGACGTTCTCGTAACTTTTGCTGCTTATATATCACCACATTCATAGATATATTTGCAGCAAAGGTAAATAAACATGTTGAATATATTCTACCAAAATTATGCAAATCCATGGCTTTACTACACCACCCCGCCTCACACCCATTTAGTCTGTGTGTGCATTTAAGCTCCTAGGCATAGATTTTCACCACTGCAGGATTGTGTGCTTGTTGTATTTGACTTTATTGCCATTAAGTTCTGCAAACTTTTTAATATCTTTCCTTCCCTCCATCGTTTTTGCCAATGTCCTTCACATTTCATATTGCCTTCTCCTTCAACCAAGCTAGTACTTGTCTACTTGCTGGTCATGATTTCCATTCTTTCCTTTCACCTCTGAACGCCTGTAGCCATCAAAGGGTGTTTCCTTTGGTGTGAAAACATTTTACTGACTTTTGTAGTCTCATACGCTATGTATGAAACTAAGAGTAGCCTCCTACATTTTCTGTCCTTTTGTGATTAATTTCACATCACATAACACCCTCCAGATTCTCTACTGTTATGTGGTGTTTTAAATAATATATGTATTTATAATATATAAATATATTGCATATGATGTAATACATAATACCAAAAAAACAAACACACCGCCATGGAGTCAATGCTGACTCACAGCGACCCCTTGTGGGATTCTGAGACTGTAACTGTTTACAGGAATAGAAAGCCCAGTCTTTCTCCTGGAGCTGCTGGTGATTTCGAACCGCTCACCATGTGATTCATAGCCAAACACATAAACACTATACCAACATAAGGCTCCTAATACGTAACACACAGGGTCCAATTCATAATGTATAAGATGAAATAATAATGTAAAATTCATTATATATTGTTTATGATAGTTAATATTCTCATATCATATTTTCCCTACTATTTCCTGCTATTGCGGTTAAAAGAGGAACATTAAAAATGCTTGCACCAATCCATTTTCACTAGAAGTTACCCACACACTCTATAAATGAATCAATTGAGCTGGCATGCACCTTTTGTTTTTCCTTCACCCTATTCCTTCTTTTTCTTTAAATTTAAGTTTTGATGCCATAGGTCAAACAAACATACAGTGTCCCTGAAACATTAATCATAGGTCTAATTTATTTGCTCCAAATAGTTCATAGAAGCAGGAAAAGTCTTCTTTCCAGAGATTAGTGCCAATGTTTCAGCCCCAAAGAGAACGAATATTTCTTTTGCTGTTATTTTATTCAGTGCCTTCAAGCCATAGAGACCCTATATGAACATAAGGAAATATGTCCAGTTCGGCACCATCTCCCTAATTGTTATTTTTGAGCCTATCGGTATGTGTACTATCAATCGTCTCATTGAGGGCTGTCGGTTCCTTTTCTATCTTTCTGTTTTACCAAGGATGAGGACCTTTCCACGGACGAGTTTCTCCTGATTACATATCCAAAATATGAGATAAACTTTTGCTATCTCCACCTCTAAGGAGATTTCTGGCCCAGACAGATTCGTTGACTCTTCTGGAAGTCCATCGCACTTTCAATATTATCAATATCAATACCATGCTTAAGTACTTATTAGTTTTTCTTTGATCTTTCTCATTCAATGCCTTCTTTCACAAGTGTACATGGTAATTGAAAATATCATCACTTAGGACTGGTGTACCTTAGTATTCAAAGTGATATCCTTGTACATCAGTACTTTAAAGTGGTTTTATATAGCAAATCTGTCCAATTCAATACATTTTTTTTCTCAATTTTTGCTTCCATGGGCATTCATTGAATCCAAACAAGATTACAGCCTTAACAACGTCCATTCTATTTATCATGAAGGTACCTCTTGGTCAAGTTGTGAATACTTTAATTTTGTTTTTCTTTACTTTTGAGTTTTAATCCATACTGAAGGCTGCAGGTTTGGATTTTGATCACCAAATGCTTCAAGTCCTCCGTTCTTTCAGTAAGTAAGGTTGTGCTGTCAGCATATCACAGGTTGATAAAAAACTCTTCTCCAAATTTGAGTCTCTCATCGTCACTGACCCCACGTTCTTGAACTGCTTTCTCGGACTACAGATGGAGTAAGTGTGGTGAAAGGATTCAACCCTGATGAATTCTGTTTCTAGTTTTAAACCATCGATACTTCCATTCTTCTCAAGGCTGTCCATACAGTTGAGGGCCTTTGCACCGACTATAAGACACCAGTAAACATGTTTCTGTTATTCTCCACTTAGAGCCAAGCTCCATCTAATGCCAGCAATAAGATTCCTCCTCCATTTCCTCTTCTGAATCTGGCCTGGATTTCTGGTAGCTCCATGCCAATCTACTTTGCAACCATTGTTGGTCGATTTGTCATCAAAATTTTGCTTGTATGTGACATAAAGATATTTAGTATAAATATTGAAATTATTGACTGGCTCAAAACCATGATTTCTAGTTATTAACTGTCAAATTCAATTATTGTCTGATACACCATATTCCATGACAGTAATACCATCACGATAAAGCTCCTTATAATGCCAAAATAATAACCCCAATGTTATCCCACTGCCCTTAAGTATACTCCAATTACTTGAAACTCCATAGGGCTTCAACTGTAAGTCTGCAAACTGTAAGTCTTTATTACTATTATTTTTATTTCATAATTTTATTGGATGCTCTTATAGATGTCATAGTTCAAGCAAAATTCTACAATTGCTACTACAATCAGTATCAATACATTTTCTTTCTTCTTGAACTCTTTGGTGTCAGCTCCCTTTTTTCCCTCCTTTCCCTACCCTTCCCCCCAGAAACTTTGTTGTTATTATTATATAGTATTATTAATATTCTATTCTATTCTATATATATATATATATATATATATTTCACCTACAATTCTGCTATTTGCTTCCCTCAAGTGGAGTTATACAGTCGTCATTGCTATCAGCTCCTCTTCAATCCCCCTCCCTCTAACACATCTCCCTGTATTCTCAGGGAATCATTGCTCCCATTGATGTTTCTGTAGGGTCATCCATCCTGGCCTTCCTGCATCAAATGATCTTACTTATACACCTTACATACTTAGGTTTAACAGTATTAATGAGGTGAAACATAAGGCTCAATAGTAAGGGGAGGAAATATTAAAGAACCAGAGGATAGTTTGGAGTTTCATCAGGGCTTAACCATAGTCTGAATTGCTCATAATCCTCATGCGACCACTCTCTGTTGTGTCCAATTGTCTTGCAGGTTGGTCTGGGGTCTCCACTTTGTTCATGCTCTTCACATCTATTTGATTACTTTTTTTTAACTTTCTGATACCTCTTCCCATTGACATCTTATGATCACAGAAGTTGGTGTGCTTCTTCCTTGTTGGCTTTGTTGCTTCCCTGCTCAGTGTCCTCTTGTTTGCCTACGAGCCTTTAAGATCCAGACGCTCTATCTTTTGAATAGCCGGGCACCATCAGCTTTCTTCATGACATTTGCTTCTGCACCCATTTTGTCTTAAGTGATCATGTCAGGAAGGTATCACACAGTTCCAATTTATTAGAAAAAAAACATTCTGTACTTAGGTGAGATTTTAGTAGAGGCCCCAAATCCATTTGCTTCCTTGTTAAATATACATATATGTACATGTATAGACAAATACTCCCATATTTATATAGAAAAAATATACATATTTATATATATATTTATACCTATATACATTTCTATCTATCTATCAATCAATCAATCAATCTATCTATCTACCTATCATCTATCTATCTATCTATCTATCTATCTATCTATCTATCTATCTATCATCTATCTATCTATCATCATCATCATCATCCTACTTCTTTTTTCCTCTTTTCCTTTTTTCCTGACTCACTATTATGCTTACCCTTCATTATCAGTAATTCCTCTCAGACAGTTTTCAATTGACCTAACCCAACCAGAAACACTACACCCTCCTTACTGTCAATTTTTAACCCTTATTATTCCCCATCCCTATCATAAGTGGCTCACCACTCCCCTGCCCCTGCCTCTTCCCCTCTCATGCGCCCCACCCCAGAACCTTTGATCCTATTGCTGTCTCCATGGTTTGCTTATCCTGCCTATCTTAGATATATGATAGATGATAGATGATAGATAGATAGATAGATAGATAGATAGATAGATAGATAGAGCGAGAGCGACCATGTAAGTAGTTCCAAGTCTAATTGATGTCCTCACTCAAAGTAGATGAATTTCTCTCTGCAAAATTGTGGCCAGGACCAGTTATAATCCCTCAGCCCAATCCCCTTTTCTATCAGATATCCGTGTCCTGGGACCCACTTACCTAACAGCACTTATATACTCTTTTCATTCTCAGCATTCATTTCTGAAAGACACGCATCCTGCAAATCCCCATTGCTCTTCCTGTAGTCAGGGATGGAATTATCTAGTGCCTCTTACCCCCACCCCATTACACCTTTAGACTTTTTGTGTGTTCCATTGTGAGTAACCCCCAAGCAGTTTGGGTGAGGCGCCACAGGCTGCCACCACGGTCAGAAGTCTACAATAGGGATCTCTCAAGGACTTTGAGGCTTTGCTACCCTCTCTGGTCTGTTGCACTGTCTTCATGGTTTACCCACATGTGTGTGCATCACACCAGCCACTCTCTGTGTCTTCAGGGTCGCTGTCATCTAGGGATAGGACATCATGTCTCAAGCTGAGGCCAGCCCTGCAATCATCTCTAGGAACAAGTTGCTTCTGCAGGAACACCACCCTTTGGAGTTGTCACTCTGGAACGAGGTCTAATCTCGGTCTTCCTTTCCTATGGAGACATAAACCATACTCTGCTCTTCGGTGGATTAGTGTCCTGGTCCCCCTTGCAATCTTTTTTCTTCCTCCACCCCTCTGTATGCCTTAACATCATATGGGGGTGATGGAAAAGATGCCTTTCTGCACAGGTGCTATCTGCATCATTTTATGCATATCTATATATCTATATTTATTTATTTGATTGCTTGATTGATTTTTTCTTTGTTTGATGATATATGTACCATTAGGATTGGTCTGGCTCATGCCACAGTATCTGGTCCTTAGCCCAGGGATTGTGTGTGACGTGCATTTTCCCTTAGGCCTGTTCTGCTGTTTGGACTTAACTTCAGTGGGCTCATGTTGTACTTGACTTTTTGTGCTTGGCTAACTTCATTCAGCATAATATCGTCAAACTCTTTCCGTGAGATAAGGTGCTTCATCATTTCATCACTATTTTTTAGGGATGTGTAGTATTCCATAGTTTGTATCTACCAGAGGTTTTTATTTTTTAATCCATTTTTCTATTGACGGAAATTTAAGCCATTTTCAGTTTTTTTGTGATAGTGAACTGCACAGTGATGAACATTGGAGGCCAGACGGCTGGCCATGGTCTATTTCTTAACTCTTCTGGGTATATGCCCTGTCTTAGTACGGCCAGGTCGTAAGGTATTTCAATTTCCAACTGTTGCAGGTATTACCAGATTGTTTCCCACAGTGGTTGTTTATATCTACAAGACTCTCAGCAGTGAATGAGAGCTCCTGTCTCACCACACCCCATACAACATTGATTGATTTTTGTTATTTTGAATTTGGCTATCTTCAGGGGTGGTAGTGGGATCTCTTAGTTGTTTTAATTTGCGCTTCCCGGATGACTAATGATCGGGAACATTTTCTCATATATTTATTGGCCATTTGGGGTTCCTCCTTTGTGAATCTTCTGTTCAAGTCTTTTGCCCACCTCCTCAGTGGGCTACTCACTTTTTTCTTGTAGGCTTGGAGGATTCTATAGATTTTAGTAATAAGCCCATTATCTTATATATCATTACTAAATAACTTTTCCCAATCTGTGGGCTCTCTTATTATTCTCTTGCTGATGTCTTTCGAAGTGCACAAGTGTCTTATCTTTATTATGTACCACCGGTCTATTATATCTTCCTCTGAGAATGGACCCTTCCTTAACTCTGATAGCCCATGTAGTCCCTCTGTTAAGGTTATTAGTTCTGTCCTGATTTTGTCATTGCTTATCTTGGCAGTTTTGGATTTTACCTGGAGGTCTGTGATCCACCTTGAATTCGTTCTTGTGTATGGCATGAGGTGCCATATCTAGTTTTTCCAGCACCATTTGTTCAACAGGGCATTCACATCCCACTTGATATTTTTGGGGCCCTTATCAAAGATCAGTTGCCTATATCGTGCAGATTTTATTTCTGAATTTTTGGTTCTCTATCATTGGTCTGAGTATCTCTCATTATACCAGGACCATGCTGTTTGGACACCTTTGACTGTGTAATAAGTTTTAAAGTCCAGTAATGCTAGCTCACCCACTTTATTCTCTTTCTTGAGGAGTTCTCTGCTAATTCTGGGCTTCCTCATTTCCATATGTTCTTGATAATCGGTTTTTCCATTCATTTGAAAAAAAATGCTGCTGTTTGTATCAGGATTGATTTGAACTTGTATAGTGCCTTAGGTAGTATTGACATTTTTACAATATTGAGTCTTCTGATCCACAAGCATGGGACATTCTTCCATTTATGAAGGTCCTTTTTGGTTTCTTGCAACAATGTTCTGTAGTTTTCTTTGTACAGTTCTTATAGGGTTTTTTGTTTAGGTCTATTCCTAGATACTTCACTTTATGATTGGCTATCGTAATGGGTATTACCTTCTTGATCTCTTTTTCTGTAACCTCATAAATTGTATGTAGCAATCCAATTGACTTCTTATTGCTGATGTTATATCCGACCACTCTGCCATGTGACTCTGTGGCTTCCAGTACTCCTATTGTGGAGCCTGTGGAGTTCTCAGTATATAAAATCATGTCATCTGCAAATAAAGATAATTTCACTTCCTCTTTCCCCATATATATATACATTTGATATCATTCTGTTGCCTTATATTATTAGCTGGGAGCTCCAGGATGACGTTGAATAAAAGTAGGGAAAAGAGGTATCCTTGTTTGTCCCCCCCCCCTTTTTATTAAATACTTTTATTGGGGGATCTTCCATCTCCCATCACAATCCATACATTGATCCATTGTGTCAAGCATGTTTGTACATATGCTGACATTATCATTTTCAAAGCATTATTTTTCTACTTGAGCTCTTGATATCAGTTCCTCAGTTCCCCCCTTTCCCTCCACCCTCCCTTCCTCATGAACTCTTGAAAAGTTATAGATTATTATTTTCATATCTTACATTGCCCTCTGTTGTACTTCACCCACTTTTTCATTTGGGCCCCTGGGAGGGGGTTATATGTTGATCTTTGTGGCAATTCCCCCTTTCTCCCCCCACCTCTACCTAATCCTTCTGATATCTCTATTCCCTTTGTTGGCCTTGAGGGGTTTATCTATCCTGGATTCCCTGTGTTGTGGGCTCTTATCTGTAGCAGTGTGCATGTTCTGGTTTAATCCTAATTATAAGATAGAATTAAGGTCATGATAGTGGGGGGAAGGAAGCATTAAAAAACTGGAGGAAAGTTGTGTGTTTCATCGGTGCTATACTGCACCCTGAGTGAAGCATCTCTTCCTTGTGACCCTTCTGTGAAGGGATGTTCAATTGTCTACAGATTGACTTTGGGTCTCCATTCTAACCCCCACCCTCACCCCCTCACATTGGGTATGCTTTTGTTCTGGGTCTTAGATGGCTGAAACCTGGTCCCATCAATAACTCATGATCACACAGGCTGGTGTGCTTCTTCCATGTGGGCTCTGTTGCTTTAAGTATAGAACGCCTATTGCTTATCTTCAAGCCTTTAAGACCCCAGACACTATATATATTAATAGCTGGGCACAATCAGCTTCCTTCATCACATTTGCTTATGCACCCATTTTGTCTTCAATGAATTTGTTGGGAAGTTGAGCATCACAGAATGCCGTATTACTAGAACAAAGTGTTCTTGTGTTGAGAGAGTACTTGAGTCGAGACCCAATGTCCATCTGCAACCTTAATTCTTAACATATAGATATAAGTACATAGATCTAGTCCTCTCTCTTATATAAAAATTTATTTACATATGTACATACCTCTATAAATGTCCTTTGCCTCCTGGTTCTTTCCTCTATTTCCTTTTATTTTCCTCTTGTCCCACCATCATGTTCGGCCTTCATTCAAGTTTAGTAATTCCTCGCTGCTACAATGGGAATGCTTTTGTCTTTTTTCAATTGATTATAACGTTGGCTGTTTTTCATATATAGCTTGAATTATATTGAGGTATTTCCTTCCAATCCTATCTTCTTGAGTGTCTTAATTAGGAATGGGTGTTGAATAGTGTCAAGTGCTTTGTCTGTGTCTATTGATATTATCATGTGGGTCTTTCCCTTTTTCCTTTCAATGTGATGGATGATGTTAATGGATTTTCAGATGTTAAACCATCCCTTCATCCCTGGTATAAATCTGATTTATTCATGGTGGATTATTCTTTTTATACACGTTTATATTCTATTGGCCAAGATGTTATTAAGGATTTTTGCATTAGCAATATCAGCCTGTCATTCTCTATTCTTGTCGGATCCATGCCCGGTTTGGGAATCAGTTTTATACCAGCTTAATAAAACATATTTTGGAGTTTATAGTCTTTTTCTATGCTCTGGAACAGCTTGTGTAGAATTGGTGTCAACTCTTCCCTGAATGCTTGGTAGAATTCTCCTGTGAAGTCATCAATGCTGGGATATTTTTTGTTGATCGTTCTTTTTTTTTTTTTTTTAAACATTTTATTAGGGGCTCATACAACTGTTATCCCAATCCATACACACATCAATTGTGTAACGCGCATTTGTACATCGTTTCTCAAAACATTTTCTCTCCACTTAAACCCCCGACATTAGGTCCTCATTTTTCCCCTCCCTCCCCGCTCCCCCTCCCTCATGAGCCCTTGATAGTTTATAAATGGGTATTTTGTCATATCTTGCCCTGTCCGACGTCTCCCTTCATCCACTTTTTGGTTGTCTGTCCCCCAGGGAGGAGGTCACACACAGTTCCATGTAATCGGTTCCCTCTTCCCTACCCATTCTCCCTTTACCCTCCCTGTTTTGCCACTCACACCACTGGTCCTATAGGGCTCATCCATCCTGGATTCCCTGTATTTTCAGTTCCTATCTGTACCAGTGTACCTCCTCTGGTCTAGCCAGTCTTGCAAGATAGAATTCGAGTCATGGTAGTGGGAGCGGGGAGGAAACCTTTAGGAACTAGAGGAAGGTTGTATTTCTCATTGTTACATCGCACCCTGACTGGCTCATCTCCTCCCCTAGACCCCTGTGCAAGGGGATCTCCAGTGGCCTACTAATGGGCTTTGGATCTCCACTCCGCACTCCTCCCATCATTCACTATGGTAAGATTTTTTGTTCTGATGATGCCTTACACCTGATGGTGCCCGGCTATCAAAAAGTATAGCGTCTGGGGTCTTAAAGGCTTGAAGGTAATCAAGCGGCCATCAAGCTCAGAAGCAACAAAGCCCACATGGAAGAAGCACACCAGCCTATGCAACCACGAGGTGTTGATCATTCTTTGATAACTTTATCTATTTTTTCTTTTGCTATGACTCTGTTCAAGTTCTTATTATCTGTATGAGATAAGGGGAGGGTATTGTTTTTCCATGTATTTGTCCATGCCTTCCAAGTGATTTTATAAGGTACAATGCAGTCCTTCATAGTATTGTGTAATTAGTCTTTTAATTTCATTAGAGTCTGTTTTATACCCCCAATTTCATCCCTCATCCTGAATATTGATGCCTTCTTCCTATATTTTGTTAGATTTGCCAATGGTTTGTTGATTCTGTAAATCCTTTCAAAGAACCAGATATTTATTACTTTGATTTTTCTCCAATGTATTTTTGCTTTCCCTCTCAATAATCTCTGCTCTGATTCATTTTCTTTTGCTATTAAAATAATTATTCTGATGGCTCTGTTCCAATTGCTGAAAGTTTTGTGCATAAGCCTCTCTTCCTTCTTTATATGTGCATTTATCACTATTGAGAATCCTCTGCAGCCTTTGCTGCATCCCATAGGTTTGGGTATGTTGTATTCTCATTCTCATTAGTTCCTAGAAACTTCATAATTTTGTCTCTAATTAGGGCCAATACCCAATTGTATTGAAGAATTATGTCAGTCCCTTTTTAAATTTTTTTTTAATTTTTAAATTTCCAGCTATATAGCATGGTAGTCAGAGAAGGAAATCTGAGTGAGCTCTATATGTTTGAATTTGCTCAAGCTTGACTTATGTCCCAACATGAGGTCTATTTTCAAATATGTATTATATGCACTTGAAACAAAAGTGAATTTTGTGGCTGTTGGGTGGAGAGTTCGGAATGTATCTATCAAGTCAAGTTGTCTGATTACAGAGTTTAGTTCTGTAGCCTCCCTGTTGAGCTTCTTTCCCGTTGATGTCTTTCTTGAAGGGCAGTGTATTGAATTCTGCTACTAGGATTGCCAATCCTGTGATTTCTTTTTTCATCTTTTGAAGGATTTGATTGATCGGTCTTATGACTCTTTCATTGGGCATGGATATGTTTAATATGTTCACTGCCTCTTGGCCTCCTAATGCCTTGAGCATTATATACTGCCTATACTTATGTCTATTAATGTCCTGCATCTTCAGATTGATTTTATCTGAGACTGGAAGAGAATTGAAGCCCTAGCAGAGGTAAAATATATTTTTATATATTTTACAAAAATAAAAGTTATGATTTGTCAGTAATTATTTTTGTTCATTTTATGAGGACAACAATGAGTTGCCCTATTTAAATTGGCATAATTTTAAAAATTACATTGTTATCCAATTATCAGCAAGTTAATTCTAATGATCATTTTTAATTAGATGGAAATTTACTTTTGAGACATTCAATTCTGTATTCAACAGCTAAAACCAATTGTCAGAAACATGCTTACATCCCTCTATTCTTGCATATCCCCCTTACATTGTTTTTCTTCTTCCTCTTGTGGATCTCTATCCTCCCTTTGACCAAAATCAGTATCTGTCAACCTTTAATTCACGGCTTCATCTTTACATCCTGCCCTCCTGCCCTTGGAAAACTTCCATGTCTGTTCCTTTTGTTGTATAAGCCCTCGACTTGATTTTAGTGGTCTCATATCTGTCCATTTGTGATCAACTGACTTCACTCAGCATATTGTTCTTCCAGGTCTATCCTTGTTGTGTGGTGCTTCCTGGTTTCATCAGTGTGTTTTAGAGATGCATAGTACCCCATTGTATGTATATACCAAAGATTCTTTATCCATTCTTCTAAGCATGAGTAATTGGGTTGATTTCAACTTCTTGCTACCGTGAGGCATGCTGTGATGAATTTGGGAGTGTTCAGGTCTGTTGGTATTTTGCTCTTACTTCCTTAGTGTATAAATTCAGTAGAGTTATTCCTGGATTGTACAGGATTTCTATTTCCAGTTGTTTGGGGTTGCACCATATCATTTTCCACAATGGTTGGGCATATTTATAGGCCAAACATCAGTGCATGAGACTTCTAATCTTCCCCACTCCTTGTCTAGCATTTACTGCTTTCTGTTTCTGCTTTGTTTTTAATTTAGTTCACACTCCTCTTGTAATCTGATATCTTAATGTTGTTTTGATTTGCATTTCCCAATGGGTAGTGATTGGAATTATTTTTCCAAATGTTTGTTAGTCATTTGGGTGTCATTCTTATGGAATTGTCCTTATAGGATCACTTTAATGTCACTATGAAACAGCATTGACTGAAGGGCGGTGAATGTGGGTTTTTTTTCTCAGTCTGTTCATGCCCTCTGCTCACTTTTCAATTGGATTATTTGCTTTTTTCCTTTTTATTGAGGTTAGTCCTTTAAAACATTTTTATTGAGGTATTTCAGTATTTTATAGATATTAAATTTTAGCTCCTTGTTCATTATACTACTGCCAAGTATTTTTTAACCAGTCTGGAGGTTCTCTTTTTACCTTTTTTTATACACATAAGTGTCTTAGATTTTGTTTTCTATTGTGTGTACTCCATTGTATTCAATAGTATGTATATGCCCTGCAATCCGGCCCTTTACTTTTTCTTTATTAATCTTTGTAACACTGGGAATTACATTTAAGTCTTGTATGTGGGGTGAGGTATGTGCTATGTATTTTGCCTGAAACAACTTTTAATTGAAGAGTGGTAAAAGAGAGACTATACCAGAGAGGACTTACTATCACTGAGAAAGAAGAGCCACGAATGAACCATGTCCGTTGTACCCAGGTCTTTGCCCTTGGGACTTCCTTAATGTCAGGAAACAGTGATGTCAAGTCACAAGGAAAGGTCCAAGGAATACTGGACCCACATAAGCTGAAAGGAACAAGCACCTTTCTCCTAAACTCTGAGCCAATAGAGAGGGAAAATATTCTCTGAGAACTGGCTCTATAAATTCAGAAATGTCTTACTTAAATTGTGAGAGAATAAATTTTTGTTTGTTATACCCATCTACTCTAGTAATATTGTTTAGCACCACTATATAACTAAGTATAAACATTTTCTGTGATATCGCACCCAGACAAAAGATGATGACAAACTTGCAGATGAATTCTGAGCTTTTGCTCTCTCACTGAGAGAAGGACAAGATGGACCTGATATTTTGTTTGCAGCTATGGACTTCGGACTAGCTACAACTTACCTCCTTGAGTTCTAGGGGTGGCTAAGCCATCACCTGAGATGTCACATTAAAGGTGAAAACTTAAAATCTAAAGGTTTACACTCTAACCGTTGAACTGATATTGAAAATTTAATTCTAATTGTCTGGTTCTCTGTGAGTTCTTTCTTGCATGCCTAATGATTACCTTGCAATATCTAATTGAGTTTCTGCATGGCAAACCTGAGTTTCAATCTATTATTTTTGTTAATATTAAATCCAACACAACAGGTAGGAAAATAATTATGTTATCAAGCAATTTTTAAATGTAGAATGCTAAACACTTAATTATTAAATATGAAATATATTTTAGTAAATTAAAATCATTAGTCTGCCTTTTTTTACTGCTTGACAAATTGATTAATCTCCTTTTTTGAGTCTATTTAAATCTTATGTAATTAATGATGTAAAGTACCATTGTCATAGGGCTGTTTACAAAGTTATCTACAAGATACGAAGCTTAGGATAACTCAAGAATGAACAAAGATATAATTTTATTAATCACGTCTTCATTTTGTACTTGCAGCAAAATATATAAATGTAAAAAGGTCATATTTTCACAATTGTAAGAAAATTATTTTCAATCTCACTAAATATAGTTTTCAATAGAAATGTTTTGCTAATTTTTGTACCCAATCTTTTATTGCTTTAATGAACTGAATCACGCATGATTAGAATAAAAAATAGGCTTATAAAATAAATTATCAAAAAAGCTAACTTATCAAGGTGTTATAAAATATAATATATGCAATTATCCTAAAACACATTTAATATTACTTATATCTAGTATATGATTTAAGAATATGATAAGGTATGTTCTATTATATTTGTAGAACAATCTCTCAAAAGACTAAATAATTTGAAAGGATTAATTTTAAAATATCTGATGACTAGTATCCTTGAAAAGTTGTCACACATGTAGGCTATAAATGATAAGGCTATAAATATATACATATATATTTAAAATTTTAGTTAACAAAAAGTTTAAACTCTTACAAAGGGTGTAAGTACTTTTCACAGATAATAAAAGACATTTGCATTGGACTATTAGACATATTTTACAGTATCCAAGAGTATTAACTAAGAGCTGGGTTGACTGCGTCATCTGAAATCCTGAATTCCACTTAGGCAAAAGAGCTAACCACAATCAACAGACATTTGTGACCTCTAAGCAAGAAGGTTATGTGGTCTTCAAGATTACTTTTCTTTTCAGGTGCCAAACAATCTGTTCCAATGAGTAGTGATGCATGTGCAACAGAATGGTCATTGCCATGTGCAATCCTCACAGTTGTTGCCACGCTTGAGTCTATTGTAGCAACCATGACATCAATCCGCCTTACAGGGGTCTTCCCCTTAATGAACTCTAGTACACCAACCCTGGTGTCCTTCGAGAGGGAATGGCTCCTTCCAATCACATGTCCAAAGGATGTGCTTTTTCCAATCCAGATTAGCTCATGAGTTTATCATACTAAGGGACATTCAATATTCCTGCCAAACATGTAATTTTAATGCATCAGTTCTTCTTTGGCCTTCTGTATTCATTGTTGTGCTTTCACAAGTATATACAAGATTGAAAATAGCATGAATTGGGTCAAGTTTACCTTAGTTCTTAACGTCACTTATTTGCTTTAATACACTGATAGCATTCCTGCATGTTAGAGAGACCACACTTACACACTTAAACCAATTGATTGCATTCTCCCACACATATCAATGCGAAATGTCATGAAAGTCAGATACTTTGAAGGCTCCCCAGGACCATGTCTTGAGTTCTGAGGAGTGTAAATTTCCCAGGCATAAGCCCACTAACAGATGGAGTTATAACACAGAAAATTCAGGAGTTAAACTGGAACTGACATTGACAGAGCCTGTGAGATACGATGATGTGCAGGGGAACACTGGGTGAAGAATTAAAGGAAGCATGGCTTTCAGCTTGTACTCACTACATGCATGTAAACAGATAAGATACCTTAGGGAAGTTAAAGTTGTTAAGAAGGTCATTTATGAAAGAAATGATTTACGGAGAAATAATCATTTGAGACCAAGTTAAAAACATGATCTCTTCATGCAGACTATTGTTTGTTAAACTATTAGTGGAACACAGCCTCATGTGCCATTTTTTTGGAATCAGTGCAATTTAACTGGACACGTGCCAAGGTTGAAGGAATTAGCTTAACGCTAACATTTTGGTTACTTAGGGCTATTTGGCCAGGAATTCAGAGCTCTACACTGGTGTGAGGGATCCATTTCTCTCCCTGATAAACTGAGGACAAAGATACAGTTATCAGAGGAAGTTTTTTAATGTCTTGGTGCCATAATGGCATGATTGTTTACTGAAATTTCACCAGTTCAATGTTACCAGCAACTCCTGGGGAGAAAGATGAGGCTGTTTGTTCCTATATTTACAGACTGCAAAACCCTATGGGGCAGTTCTACTCTGATCTATATATAGGCTTGCTATTGGTCAAAATCCACTTGACGGCAGTAAGTGTAATGAAGGAATGAGACTGTCATAATAGTCCTATGACCCCAGAAGGGCACAAGATCAGCTGGTCATATCATTTGAACATCCAGAGTTAATTTGTGTTTTTCATAAAGGGAATACTTAAAAAGGTATACACCACCTTTTTGAAAATATAATAAAATTTTATTTATATGTTAGTCCTTAATGGTGGTATAGGAGGAATTCGTATCTGTGGTTCACATGAATTAATCCACACACTATTGAATGTTGTTGTATTTTAGAACATGTGGATACTATAAAACCTGATGGTGCTAGAGGCTAACTCTCATTGACAGGACTTTCCTCAGAAGGAAAAGAGCCATTTTCAGCCTAATGTGATTTTATTCTTAAGACACTGACTTTAACTGCTGTATTGTACTGCCTTCCTAAAGAGAACTAGATTATAGGAGCTTCAATGTTTGAAAAATGATGGTCATCATCTGTTACTGAGTGACACAACCAATAGGGGGAAATGAGAGCAATCTCTTTGTTCACATCTGTTCCCACTTATTTCACACTCTGTTTTATTAAGAGAAATCAAAATAAAGATAAGAAAGAGAAATGATCATAAAAAATTTAAAACTAAAATGAAAAATAGATTACATGAAAAGGAAATAATTTAAACCAAGCCTAAAGGTGATAAAGAGAAACTAGGTAAATAAATTCTATAAGAACAAAGTAAACATGAGATGAAAGAAACGCCTTACAAAAGAAAAAGAAAAGATAAAACGACTAAGAATAATTAACTCTCAGGCTGTAAAAACAAAAGATGGTAAATTAAAAGGAAAGAATGAATATGCAAACACTATTTAAAATGAATTTTGAAATGAGGAAAATAAAGTAGGGCATAACAATGCTAAATGGAACAAAAGAAAAAAAATAGATAAAACTACAAGTTTCAAAGTTTAACCCAAGCATTCATTCATGTTTTTAGAGACAAATTACCTAACATGTGGAGGAGAGCCTTCACACAATTGTCCTCTGAACACTGTGGACATTTTCAGTGGCTCCTTTGGCTAAAATTCTCTGGGTAGTCTGAGAAGAGACCATGACTTTTGTATTATTTTCTGACCTTATTCTCTATCTTTCAACTCTGCCAAGAGACATTCTGATCAACATCGAAATTGCTTCCATGTTGTTTCCTTCGGAATATGCACTGTCACACAAAAGCCAGCCTTTCTTGTGTATTTCTCTCCAAGTCAAAAAACAGTTTGCTTGTTTTTTGCCAAGAGGAGTTACTATAATATTATCTAAGAGCTTCTCAGAGTAAGTGACATATTTTTTTCCCTTTAGCTTCAAGATTTTTCTTTTCAATATTGTCAGTTTACTAATAATCCTAGCTATTACATCAAGAACCTCTAGAAAGTAGTACTTTCAAAATCATTCACTTACATTTTGTATTTTATATAGAACAAACAGGAGGTTACTAACCACAAAGAAAGGCTTTATGATCATAAATTAACTAAGGTATTCTTTTCTCGACCACTTCTCAACTTGTCCGTCCATTTCCATTTTTCCCCAAGAGTTGTCAGAAAGAGTCCAAGACACTGTTCACGAATTCTGTAACTTCTGAATTCAAAAGATATGGTCTGGAATCTTTGGAAAGCAAACAAAATCTTGAAAATTCTTACTGTGGCCCTGATCTTTCTTGTCACGAATCCAATAATTCCCATCGAACAAAGGAAACCAGAGAATTAGTGAAAAGAAATAATATATATATATATATATATATATATATATATATATATATATGGAATTATACATGCCTTCTACTACCTAGAAACAAATTTTAGAGATATTACCTGTTTTATTAATATCCGGTCTATTCTGGCACAAGAGGCCCTATGTAAAAAGAATAAAACACCACTCAGAAGCACAACACCCTAACAATTGTACTTAGTTTTTGAGCCATTGTAACTGCTGTGTCAATCTGTCTCATTAAAGGTCTTCCTTTTTAAGTTGACCTCTTCTTTACTGAGCATGATGTCTTTCTCCAGGAACTAGTTCCTCCTTATTACATGCCCCAAGCACTGGGATGAAGTCTTGCTTCTAAGAAGATTTCGGTTTTTACTTTTTTCCTACAGAAATTTGTTTGTTGTCCTGGCAGTCCATGACTTGGCTATCATCAGAATTCAAATGCATACATTTTTTCGTCTGTCATCCTTATTCATTGTCCAACATTCACATGCACATGAGTCAATTGAAAATATCCTGGCTTGGGTCAGACACACTTTATTCCTCAAAGTGGATGTTAAATGCATTCTATTTGAAAAACAAATTGCACATCCTGGATCTTTAATACTTTAGAAGAATCTCTTTGCCACATTTTTAATACTTTATTTTACTTATTGACTGCTTCTTATTAGCAGGAATTGGGGATCCATGGAAAATGAAAATCTTATTATGATGTTGCCGATTGACTAGTAGTGAGCATTGTTGTTTTCTTTAAATTAAGTTATAGTGTATGCTGATGGATGCAGTCTTTAATTTTCATCAGCACATTCTCGGGTCTTGTGGCAGGTAATACATATTTTGTTTGAATACCATCTGAAAGATGCAGTATAAATACAGTTATATTTCTGAATGTCAAATCAGAGACCAGGAATCAAGTCATTATCCACAGTTTGATACATTCTAACTGAATGGTTTTTTTTGTGTGTTTTTTTTAATCAATTATTGGGGCTCATACAATTCATCACAATACATAGATCAATTGTGTAAAGCACATCTATACATTTGTTGCCCTCATCATTCCCAAAATTCTCTTGCCTCTTGGGTTCCCGGAATCCGCTCATTTTCCTTCCCCCCCCCTCTTCCCTTCCTGGATCACCATGCAGAGAACCAGACGCTTTGACTTACACATGGAACTAAGGAAAGCATCCAGTATGGGGTCCACTTCTTCCCTCCTACATGTGAACAAGATTGAGTTCCACAAGATTATTGAAGCACAAATTATACTTTTTCTTACAGAATAAATTCTCAGCCTACTTATAACATATTTACATTCTTTAAGGTCTATAAATATTTTAAATTCGTGGGAGAAAAAAGCACACAAAATCTGAAGGAACTTCAGAAACTTGGTTGAAACATTAAATTAAAAAGTAAAGAATTTCCCCACACATTTGTTGAAGCATCCTCATATATTTACCTTTTAAAATTGGTGAATATGGTTTTACTTAATCTTTCAATTTTCAAAAAAAAAGAGTTAGATTAAAAGAAGAAAAGTGATTTTAGTAACTGTATACTGATTCATGTGACAAATGCATCTTTATACTAGACAGTTACACTGGAACAGCTGTTCCTAGGTCAAAAATTAAGTCACTGCTTTGAAGTCCAATACAATATAGCCACGCGGCAAGCAACAAAAACTGTCTTGGCTTTAAGATACCAACTCAAGGGAATATCTGAGTTTATGCTCCATCAGTAGGAATAGTTAATAGAATATTTTCAATGAAATCTCTGAGCTGCAATAACAAGAGGTGAGGAAGAAAGCCCCCTGACACAGCATAATCAAGGAATCATCCAGCCATCGTTATTTACACTATAACGCACAAAGAAGTGCCCCCATCATTGTTACACTATAATTCACAAAGAGGAAGTGCCCCACCATTATTACACTATAACACACAAACAACCGAAAAGTGGGTGAAGGGAGACGTCGAACAGGGCAAGATATGACAAAATACCAATTTATAAACTATCAAGGGCTCATGCGGGAGGGGGGAGCGGGGAGGGAGGGGAAAAATGAGGACCTAATGTCGGGGGTTTAAGTGGAGAGAAAATGTTTTGAGAAACGATGTACAAATGCGCTTTACACAATTGATGTGTGTATGGATTGCGATAACAGTTGTATGAGCCCCTAATAAAATGTTTAAAAAAACAAAAACAAAAAAACAAAGAAGAAGTGCCCCAGATTATAAGTAAAAATATCCTACCATGAATTCCACAGGTTTGTGGTTCAAACACATGCTTATCCAAGCACTTTATGGGATTGGTCCACCTCAAATGTTACAGTTGTTATTCTTGTTGTTCCTGCAAGGTGCCATTGGGTCAGTTCCCACTCATAGCAAAACTATACACAACAGATCGAAACACCATCTTATTCTGCTTCCATCCTCACAATTTGTCTAATGTTTGGGCCCATTATTGCAGCCACTGTGCCAATTCTTCTTCTTCTTCTTCGTCTTCCCTTCATCTTCGTCTGCATCTGCGTCTGCCTCTGCCTCTGCTTCTGCTTCTTCTGCTTCTTCTTCTTCTTTTGGCTCCCCTCACCTTTGTCAAGCATGATGTAATTTTCCAGGATCTAATCTATGCTAACAACATGTCCAAGTTCTTGAGATGAAGTACTTCAGCATTCCACTTGTGCTATCAAGAAAGATCTCTTTGTTCTTTTGGATTCCCATGGTATTTTCAATATTCTTTACCAACATCATAGTTCTAAATGTATCTAATCCTGATACTACATTTGTCTTCATACAATCCACCTCCTCTGATAGTTTTCTCAGTATGCAGATTGAACAAGTATGATGCGAGGATTCAACCTTGATACAAACATTTCCTATTTTAAGCCACGCAGTTTTTCCTTGTTCTGTTCACACAACTGCCTCTGATCCATGTACAGATTCCTCATGAATGCAATGAAGTGTTTGCCCCTATGGGGAAATTCTATTATGTCCTACTGGGTTACTACAAGTCAGAATTTACTCAATGGCAGTGGCTTTATGTTTTCTGTTTGGTTTTGTTGTGTTTCATAAACCTTTTGAATAGCTATTTTAATTTTATATGAGTTGCTTAGGATTCTGAATGTATCAAGTTATTCCTGTTCAAAGACCAAGAATTTATTATTATATTTTAATTTCTCATGGCACTATACAAATGCTTTGCTTATGATAAATGCACACTTCGCCACCAAGTCTTTTGATTTCGCATCTTAAATATATCTCAAATATAGCCATATAATTCCATCTCTGCTCCCATCAGCATTATCAATACTACCTTCACCTTTCCCCTTGTCCATTATAATTGCCTTCTGCCTGTGAATTGCCTTCTAAATTGACTGTAGCTCTTAAGTACATTATTTACTAAAACCAAATTAATCTTTTAAAAATATTTTAATAATCCCACCTTCTTCAAGGATCTCTTATTGTTTATTGATAAAACCCTTCACATGACCTTCAAGTTGTCCTGATCTCTGCACCTGTCTTCTTCTTCAGTTAACTATCTCCCATTTCACATTAGAACTGTCTCATTTTCCTCTGTATTCCATCAGACTGTTTAGCCATCTCTCTCTTTATTATGCAATAGTCCAATTTGGTTAGTTTCATTTCTGATAGGAACAAAATTCTACCACAATCGTTTCCCACCCTTTAGACTTCAATTAAATCCTCATTTACTCAAGGAAACATTGCCAAAATGTATATCATTTCGATATATTCTCAAAGAATAAGTACCCTATGAAGCAACATCACAGAGTTTTTAGAAAAATGTACATAAAAATAAGGGCGAAGACCCTTGGTTGCACAGTGGCTACACATCGCACTGCAAACTGCAAGGTCAGCAGTTCAAAAGCACCAGCTGTTCCCTGGGAGAAAGATAGAACTTGACATTCCCATAGAGAGCTACAGTCTTAGAAACACACAGAGGCAGTTCTACTCTGTCCTACAGGGTTGCTATGCATCAACGCTGACTTGATGACAGTGAGTTTGAGTTTGGGCTTTGTCTTTCCTGAGATTGGGAAAGTTTCTTCTTGTGCATATTCATTTCTATGATTAAGGTCATTCAATGCATGAAATCCAAGATAGATATAAACTTCAGAAATAGTTATGGGAGTAATGATTCACTGTGGTAGGGGAAGAAAGAGGGATGGGGGAAGGGGGAACTGATAGTGATGACTATATTACCCCACTCAAGAGGAATTAATAACAGAAGTTCCTGTGGGAGAGGTGGAGAAGGGAGGGGATCAGAGGAGCTGCTATCAAAGAGTTCAAGAAGAAATAAAATGTTTTGAAAATGATGGTGGCAGCAATTGTACAATTATGGTTAATCTAATTTAATTGTATCTTATAATATCTGTAAGAGTTCCCAAAAAAATGATTAGTAAAAAAGATAAAGGAAAATTTACGTGAACTTTGTGAAGTTCTCTTAAATAATTTAATTTCATTACACAATTTACATCCTCTGTTGGAACACAAGATTCAACATTTCAAGGGTCACCAAACAAACAAGCTCATTACCATGAGTTGTTGTCAATTCATAGTGACCCTGTAGGACAGGGTAGAGCTTCCCTTGTGAATTTATGAGACTGTAATTATTTATAGGAATAGAAACCTCCGTCTTTCTCCTGTGGAGCAGCTGGTGGCTTCCAACTGTGCCTCTTGAAGTTCATTGCACCATGCATAACTCTATGCCACTCCTTATAACTCTATGCCACTCTTTATAACTCTATTATGCCCTAGCAATTAGCAAAGAATTTTGAAAATGACACCACTCAATATATAAGGGGATTCCAAAAAGGTTGTACAAAATAAAATTAAGAGACAATGGAAAATTTTTCTAACAAAACTTTTGAACTTCCCTAATATATGTTTGAAAAAAATTGATGAAATAAAGGATAAAATTACTATATAGATTTATATTAATTAATACTTTACTGATAGTATTAGATGCCTTTGGCTAAAGAATAGATTTGTTAATAATATTTAAATATGTACTATAACGATAAATATTAAAAATTAAATTACTCAGAAATAAATAACTTTGCTATCTTATGTTTTGTGCTCATTTAGAAATTAATATTTTGAAAGACAATCAACCATGAGACTTCTATAACAGTATATTAATTGAATGAAATATGCTTGGTTAATAGAGTTCATTCTGCTAATGAGATAAGGAGAGAGTAATTTGAGAAATATTCCTAAACTAATAATATTTATGTGTATATTCTTGTTATTTTAATGGAAAAATCAACAGTCTGATTATTAATAGCACAACAAACTTTGGAGTCTAAGTAATTTTCACTACTCAAATATTTTAAAACTTTTGTTCTTCATTTAAATAACATCCATTTTATTTATTGGATTTTATTCCCAGAAATACTGAAGTACAAAACCAAAAACAACAAGTTGTACATCAATTATTTCTTTTCAGTTTCCTATAGCTATCTATGTTACACAGGGTTCTCTAGAGAAACAAAACCAGGACACTTCTGAATATATATATACATGTATATATATCCATATACATATGAATAGATATATACAGCATGAAGTAATATAACAGCTAATTAGTCCACACAAAAATACAAAGGGCTCAGTTTAACTCACTTCAGTGAAACAGGGCTGCTTGGTCCAAGGTCAAGGAAGCAACCGACCGAGTCTCCCGTAGAGCAAAGAAGGAAGTCCAGTCACCAACATTTAGCCAGATGACAGAATCCAACAGTCCCAACCTCAAGTGATGTTTACACCAGAAGCATGGCAAAGCAGGTCTCAAGGAGCCTCAAGCTTAGTGACACAATCCATGGGTTGGGTGTCCCACAGGTAGTGTAACTTGCAAGCTGAGGCACAGAACTCGCTAAGGCAGCTGCACATTGATCTCATCACCAGGGAGCAAGTGAGAGACAGATGGGGCTTGCCAAGCCATTTATCTCTTTGCCCTCCAATCAAACTGTCACCTTATTAATCCTACATGTTTCCATTGGCCAGGTTGGCATGATAAACTTACCCATCACATGACCTGAGATATGTATACAACAAGAAAATGTTCTGAAATGAATACATTCAGGAAAATACGTTCTTGGTGTTGCTAGGTGCCATTGAGTCACTTCTTCCTCATAGCAACCCTTATGGACATCAGAACAAGGCATTACCTAGTCCTGTGCCATCATCGCAATCGTTGCCACGTTTGAACCTATTGTTGCAGCCACTCTGTCACTCCATCTTACCTAAGGCCTTTCTATTTTTGGATGCCCCTTCACTTTAACATGCATGATATCCTTTTCCAGGGACTGGTCTCTCCTGACAATATGTCTAAAGTATGTTTGGCAAACTCTCACCATCTTTGCCTCTAAGGGACATTCTGGTGGTACGTCTTCAAAGACAGATCTCTTAATTTTTTTGTCAGTCCATGATAATTTCAATATACATTGCAAGTGTAATAATTCAAAAGCATCCATTTTTCTTTGGTCTTCCTTATCCAATGTTCAACATTTGCATGCTTAGAAATTGATTGGGGAAAAAACAATCGTGGCCTGGGTCAAGTGCACCTTAGTCCTCAAAATGACATCTTCATTCTTTGACACTTAGATTATAAATGTTAAGTGTCATATTATTAAGCTCACATATAATAATATGTGTAATGGGAGATTTATATAGTTAGAAGGACAATAACAGCTAATTAGTCCACACAGTATTACAGAAGGCTCAATTCAACTCACTTTTGTGGAACAGATAATATATTGAACTCATGGAGGGGGCTTTGATCCAAGGCCAAGAAAGCAGATAGGGGAGTCTTCTCTTAGGCAAGGATGGCAGAGGCAGTCTGCAGGCAGCAGACAGCAGGGTGAATCAACAACAGTTAGCAACAATCAGTAGTACAAAATCTTAGTTTGAAGCAGGCCTGGATGGGAATATCAAACTCAAGCAATGCAAGGATGCAGGATCCACCAACCTCAAGCTCAAGTGATGTGCGTACCAGAGAAGCAGGTTTTGAAGGAGCCTCAAGCTCTGGCAACATGATCCAAGGGTTGGCTTTACCCACAGGTAGTGGAGCACACAGGTTGAGTCAGAGAACTAGTTAAAGCAGCAGCATGCTGATCTGATCACCAAAGAACAAGAAAGATGAGGTGGGCCTTGCAGAGAATTTATCTCTTTGCTCTCCAATCCAACTGTCACCTGATTAATCTCCTCCCCCATGTTCCTATTAGCCAGATTGGTAAAATAAACTTAACTAATAAAAGTAGAGTCAACCAAAGTGAACAGGTTGTAGCAGGGCATCCAGACTAACAGTATTAAAGAATAGACTGTCAGTTCCTGAGAATTGAGCCATTGAAAGCCTTTAGAATAACATCAGAAAACTTCCTGATACTGAAAACTCATGCAGAACATCAAAACACTGTCAGATAAGGTGCTAGAAGATGATTTCCTCAATTTTTAAGGCACTCAAGGAAATAGAGTCTAAAGTTCATTAATTTACTCAAATAATAGGCAAATTCAAGTATTTTATAATTAAGAAGTATTGATTTTTAAATAACTTTACCTCTCTTAGTTCAATTTGCTTATTCATTGACTATTGGAGATTAATCCCAAAAGTATTGATGCTGGTATTCCAGTTCACACATGCACAGCTTCATTCCAAAGAAGATGTGTTCAAACATGTTTCAGTCATCAGTGGATAGCTGTATACACGTTCACTAATACATGTGTCCTAGTCTCATTAAACAAATACACAAACCAAGAAGCCTCACTTCTACTGAGTATATTTTGATTCAGAGCGACTCTGTAGAACCGAGTCCAACTGTCCTGATAGATTGCTGAGACTGTAAATCTTGATTGTATTAGGAAGCCTCATCTTTCTGCTACACAGCAGTTAGTGCTCTCAAGTTTCTGGACTCATAGCTAGGAACCCAACCCACTAAACCATCAGGGCTCTTTCCTAGTCTCTTATTTCTGTTGTTACATGGTGTCAAGTTGGTCCCAACGTATAGAAACCCTATGTCCAACAGAAGAAATTATCACCTGGACCTGTTCCATCTTCATAATTATTCTTAAAATTGAACCCATTGTTACAGCCACTGTGTCAATACATCTTATCAAGGGTATTCCGTGTTTTTACTGCCTCTCTACAAAGATTTATGTCCTTTTCAAGAAACTGATTTCTCATGATAACATGTCCAAAATACAAGAGACAATGGCTCACCATTCTTGCCTCAAAGGAGCATTCTGGTGGCACTTATCAGGGTGCATTTTAAAAAATACAATAAGACAGCAGCTTCTTTGGGGAGTGTGGGACCTATCAAAATCAAAACCAAAAACTCACCTCAGAAATCCATGTTGCCTGCTTTTCGAGATTGGTAAGGTGCTCTCTTGACAGACTTTCTCAAAGGACACAATACAATCCCAGGGGTTTGTCTTGAAGGGGTTTTAAGGAAACCAAAAACTGTCTGGATGAGAAGCCCCAGGAATCTATGCCGAAGAATATATTTTTATCCATCATAACAATGCACCTACTCATTCTCCCAGGTTAGCAAGGGCTGTCATCCAGGAATTTTTTAGGAGATTCTTTCCCAATCCAGCCTATTCCCCTGATATTGCCCTTCAGAGTTTATTGTGTTCCCACAACTCAAAGAACAATAAAAAAAAAAAAGAACATAATGTGAATCCCTTCAGGATGATAGAACAAGGGAATGTGAGGTGCTATCCCAAAGAAACCAGAACTCCCTCTCCCCAAGCTATGTATTTCATTATCAAATTTACAAATCAACCTAAATTTACAAATTTTAGAAAATTTACAAATCAACCTAAACCCATTCAAAGTATTCTCCATTATGCTTAATATATTTGTCAAATCCACACCTCCCTCATTTTTTTCAACTCTTCTAAATCTTCAAATTGCTGTACGTTCATGCCCCTCTTCACTCGCAGAAACAAAAAGAAATCACACAGAGTAAGGTCAGTTGAATAAGGTTCCTGGGAAAGAGAGGCAAGCTGTTTTTTGCCAAAAACTGCTACACTGAGAAGGGTGCATGAACAGGTGCATTGCCATGGTGACAAAACCAGTACCCTGTCTGCCACAAATCAGGCCTTTTTGTCACACATGCTTAAGCAATCTTTTCAGTACCTCTAAATAGAAATCTTGATTAACAGTCTGACCTGGTGGAATGCATTAACAGTCTTACCTCGAAATGCACTCAGAGTTGAATTTTCATCCGTTCAGGAAGTTGAAGGATGTCCAGAATGAGGTTTGTCATCAATTGACATTTTACTTTTATTGAAATGAGAAAACCACTCTTATATTTGAGTTTTTCCCATAGTGCTGTGCTTGTAAGCTGTGTTCAATATCACAACAATTTCTGTGACACTTTTCCTGAGCAGGAAACAAAATCTCAGAGCTGCATAATGTTTTCTTAAATTGGCCATCACAAAAAATGAGGTAACAGTGAAACTGCTTTTATGAAAAAATTCACTGTGACCAGAAATAACCTTCCCAGGTGATGCCACTGGGGCATAAACTCAGAGAGAGTTTCTTGGTGCTCACCTATTGGAAAAAATGCATCTACAAAAGTTTTTCCCTGCAGAGGATTTTTTTTCCTTTTTTTTTTTTAAAAAGGCGTGGGGGCAGAGGTACCCCTTCATACAGCATGGTTTAAAATCAAGACAGATGTATGTCAGGGTTGGTGCTCACCTATTGGAAAAAATGCATCTACAAAAGTTTTTCCCTGCAGAGGATTTTTTTTCCTTTTTTTTTTTTTAAAAGGCGTGGGGGCAGAGGTACCCCTTCATACAGCATGGTTTAAAATCAAGACAGATGTATGTCAGGGTTGCATCCTATCACCATCCTTGTTCAATGTGTATGCTGAGTAAATCATTAGAAAAGCTGGATTACAGAAGAAGAATGCTCGGCCAGCAGTGGAGAAGACTTATTCACAAACTGTAATGTGAGACGACACAAACTCTCTGAAAGTAAGGAGGACTAGAAACACTTTTTGATGACAATCAGGATTTCACACTTCATTGCAGATTATTACTCAATGTAACAAGAGACCCAAATCCTCACGACTAGACCAATAAGCAACATCATGAAAAATGGAGAAAATGTTGAAGTTTCCAAGGATTTTTTTCTTGCTTGGACCTGCAATCAATGCGCATAGAAGCTGCTGTCAAGAGATAAAAATACGTATTGCATTCAGTAAATCTGCTGTACAATCTGCCTGTTTAGAGTATTGAGGACTAATGTCTGCCTGACTCAATCACAGTGCTTTCAGGTGCCTCGTACGTTTGTGAAAGTTGGACATGGAATAAGGAAGCCCAAAGAAGAAGCGATGCATTTGAATTGTAGTGTGTTCTGGTGAGACATATAGAAAATACCATGGACTGCTAAAAGGTTAATCATACCTGTCTTAGAAGAAGAACAGCAAGAGCGCTCCTTAGAAGCCAGGATGGCAAGGCTTACTCTTCCACACTCTGGACACGTTGTCAGAAGACACCAGTCCCTGGGGAAGAACATCATGCTTGGTCAAGTGGAGGGGCGGAGAAAAAGACACAGTAAATCCAACAATGGGCACAATGAGCTCAGCGTAGCAACAACTGTGACGATAGCACCAGACCAGGCAATGCTCTTCTGTGATGCACAGGAACCAAGTTGATGGCACCTAATAACAGCAGGATGCCAACGTTGCCATTTACATGTGGTGCAAGTTGAAGGGCGCGGAGTTCTCCAAGGAAGGGTTAGAGAGAGGAAAGCATCCCCTTCAGAAGTAAATAGATATAGAGGACATGTTGAGAAACTTTCACTTTACAATTGATATTTTTATTTAATGAGATTTCTGATTTGTTCTCAACACTCTTCTACTTACCTCCATATTTATAGTATTGAGCTCACAATGTTCTTTTGAAGTTTAAAGGAAGTAATCATATAAGATCACTACAATATGTAGCCCTAGCTTAAGGACCCAAAACAAATGAAACAAAAAGTAACAATAAAACAAATTTCCAAGCATTATTTTCAAACTAGCATTTGGAGTTTCTCTTATTTAACACATTCTGTATTTTATTTGTTTAAAGTTTGATCATATACTACTTACATAATCTACTTATGGGTGCAATAACAATGTATAAAATGACTTCGAAACTGGCAAGAGGCAAAATGCAAAAGGTTTATGGAGGATTGTTTTGTAACTCTTCTTAAATTGTGTGCTGAACTTTGCATGAAGTTCAGAGCTAGCACAAAGACAACAAACAATCTAATCTGTCAGTAAGATACGTTTTATTTGCCTGTGGAGTCAGAGCAATATCGCCCTCAATACGCAGGTCATACGAGAAGTGCTGAGGAAACACTTCTAAAACAATGAAAATTTTCTCAGTGTCCTTCTAACACAATGCAGAGTGTTCACAGTGACTAGTACTAGTTTAATCTGAAAATCATGACAGAGAGAAATAAGACAACATTTCAACTCAAGGAAAATAAGAATTCAGTAGAAACATATTAGTTTTAAAGGAAAAGAGGGACAAATAACAATAGAAGTAAAGACAAAATACAAAGAGTCTACAATCTTTTGTGCCCAATGGCTAGTCATTTGTGCTAGGCACATTCAATTTTTGTCTTTTTAATTTTAAGAATAAATATAAATTCTTACTCTTTTAATTGATTTTCTGTCTATTGTCCCCTAAATTTTATATTCCTGACAGTGTCTCCTTAAATAAATTAGTCAAATCAGTGATAACACTTATGCTGAAGACAGTATATATTTATCCTTTAGTTTTTCAAAGTCCATAGAGAAACACCTCTTCAAGATGATTCAAAATTAAATTTTTTTCAGTGTTCTCACCCAAAGATCTGTCTTGACATCTTTCCCTTCTACTATTATCCTCAAATATTAATGGATTCTATTCTAGAAATCTTAGATAAACCAATTTTCAAATCAACCATTGTTTTAACATCTGTGTCCTTCTTCATATAAAATTACACCTTCAATGTCGATAGCAAAATTTAATTAATTTATTTATTTAATACTATTTGTAAGTTATATTACTATTTATTAAAGTATACACAAATTATCCTAACAGACTCAGACTGTGCTGCATTTTACCTAATGGGAAATTCATATCATATCTTAAAATTAATTTGATTGTAAGATCATTTTAATTACAAGTAGATTTTTGAGCATTTAACAGGCATTCCAAAACTAGTTACCAAGTCCTTCCATTTTACGAAGAGGTACCCCCCAAAACTCAGAAAAACCTGCTCTGGGCGGAGCTTTCGTAGTCCCCATTTGTCCTGCTCATTGAGCATCCCCCAGCTGGCTCTGAGTTTGCACACCCAGTGGCTTTGTCTGGGAAGGTTCCCTCTGGTCACAGTGAATTTTTTCATGAAAGCAGTTTTGCTTGAACATCATTTTACATGATGGCCAATTTAAGAGAACAGAGTGTGGCTCTGAAAGTTTGTTTTCTGCTTGGGAAAAATGCCCCCAAAATTGTGACGTCAAACACAGTTTACGAGGACAGCACTATGGGAAAATCTTACGTGTAAGAGGGGCTTTCTCGTTTCAAAAAAGGTGAAATGCCGATTGATGACAAACCTCATTCTGGACATACTTCAATTTCCCAAAAGAATGATAATGTCCACTTATAGTGTATTTGGAGTTTATTCTACCAGGTCAGACGGTTAATCAAGCTTTCTATTTAGAGGTTCAGAAAAGATTGTGTGACAGTACAAGACGAAAAAAGGCCTGATTTGTGGCAGAAAGGGGACTGGTTTTGCCACAAAAACAGCACACCTGCTCATGCAGCTATCTCAGTGCACCAGCTTTTGGCAAAACACAGCATACCTCTCTTGCCCCATGCATCTTTCTCACCTGACCTCACTCCAGGAGACTTCTTCTTGTTTCCATGAATGAAGAGGGATGTGAAAGGACCGCAATTTGATGAGATAAAAGAGGTGAAGAAAAATTTGAGGGTGGTGTTGTCATGAATCCAAAGAGATGAGTTTGAAAAATGTTTCCAGGAATGAAATCGCAGATTTGACAAACATATTAAGTGTAATGAAGAGTACTTTGAAGGTGATAAAGTTATTTTGTAAAAAAAAAAATTAAATACATATCTTTGAAAAAAATATTGTTTGGGGGGTTACCCCCTCATGGACTGGAAAAAAAACGAAGTTGGGGGATTAGATGTGGTGGTTATTTTGGGGGGGGAAATGAAGTTTAGGTAGTAGATGTGGTGGTAGTGGTTATTAAATCATCCTCTTTGTTCTCATAAAAATATGAGGAATTGAGACGAATAAGAATGTGTCAGGGCATGATTTTTTATGGATAAGGCTATGCCCTCCAAAGGGAAGATTAGAATAAGATGCTTGTTTCCTCATATCAACATTTACAAGAGATTTGCTTGGAAACATCTATTATAGGATATGTCTAGCATTTGAAGAACAAAAGTTGACCAGATCTGATTCATATTGGACAATTCAAAGGGATAGGTATTGTATGACTACTATAGTTATCACTAATATTGGAAGAATGAGCCTTTTGTGTTTTCTCATAGGCAGGCAAACGTATCTGTACATTTCTTATAAACAGCATGTGGACAACGTGCGATAGAGTAGTAGTGGGTTGAACTTGGAGATAAATGAGCCCAGAAGGAAGCATGTAAAGCATCTTCAGGTACACGGAGACAAAGACGGGAGTAAGTAGTCTCAATTTTGCAATTGGGTCATTCAAAGAAAGAAGAATATCTAATAAGCCACAAAATGGCTCATGAGGAAACAACTTTAAACACCTTTAAAGTTCAGCTAATATCATTGCAGGACTCATTAAAGGGGGAAAAAGGTGTTTCTGCTCACGATACTTCTTTCCTCTCCTTCTAGCCTAGCCCCCAGTATGGCTTTTCTACAGGTGAAGACTGAGAGAACAACTTTAGCATGTTTCTGATTCCACTTTGCAGCTGTACATTGCTGCCCAAACCCAGACTCAGCTCTCAGAAGAGCCTCAAATTAACAATAACCATCAACATTTGATTATTATTTAAAAATTGGGTATATAAACCATATAATTAAACATGAGCTTTGTTACGTCTCTGCAAGTGGCGGAGAGAGTATCAACATTTGCTTTAGGTTTCATACAAGTTAGGGTAAAAAACGAGTTAAACAGAGCTGATTTATAGGGAGGGCAGGTACAAATTATATGAAACTTTCTTGCTTTGTGGTACAAATGGCAAAATACTCAACAACTAGCTGAAAAGCTAACAGTTCAGACCCACCCAGTGTTGCCTCAGAATGTAAGCTCAGCAATCTGCTTCTGAAGAGTGCGTGGGGCAGGTTATACTCATGGGGTCACCATCAGAGAGAAGAAACTCGATAGCAGATAATACCAGTAGCAGGAAAAATGCTAGAATTTACTTTATTCAAAGTAATGGTTGCTTAAGAAAGAAATAAAATAATTGTATAGACAAAAAGTGAAAATGCATAAGGAATACAAAGATAGAGTAGGATTTATGGGACATAAAAATCAGAGACAAGAAACAAAATATCAGACAATGAAAACATCATCGGAGTGCTTTCATCGTCTGATCTTGCTGTCTCCTGATAGGTCCCTCTTACTATCCAAATAGTTCACCCTTCTTTCTTGCACCCTGAGACTGAGGGAAAAGCCCACCAATAATGCATCTTCTTTAAGAAAATACATATATGTGCGTGTAGATTTATAGTATATATATATTATATAAAGTCTCTCTTCTTTTTGCTACATAATCAATAGTTGGCCGGAAGAAATATATAGCTGTCTTCTCCTGTAAAAATTTACTGCCAAAAACATTAGGAGTAGTTCCACCCTGACTTCAAATGGTTGCCGATTTGGAGTTGAATTGATGGCCTCGAGTGGTGGTGGTGGAATCCATATTTGAAAAAAAATCTTCAATAAAGGTCAGGAAACAGGTTCTATTGCATGAGTACAAGTGTTTGCAAATAGTGATGAGAGGAAAAGTGGGATTCTGGGAATTGTAACAGACAGAGAGAATAACATGTACGCATACAGAAGAGACACCTGTAGCAGACAGTGGTGAAAGTGATTCGATGTGTGTCCACTAAATGTAATTGGTTCAGTATTTCTCCCATAGAGTTTATTTGCCAATGGAAATTATCCGGATATAACAGAGAATGGAGTAGAGAAATCTCCAACCTCAGCCATTCATTGTCATCCCATCAATATTTTTAACTTATTTGATTCACATGGTGTTACAAATGTATCACATTAAGCTCTTTCAAATTTTGACAAAACCTGGGATCTTAGTCTATAATAGAGAAGCTTAAACTTTAATACTCATGGTCATAACTGATTTTTTACTTTCCTCAGCCATACTGTTTTATAAGGTTATTTTTTCAATTAATGCTTCATTTCTTAAAAATGTGTGCAATGTGAACTTCACAAACAAGACCAGCTGTTGGCAAAGTTTGCTTTTCAACTCTCAAATTCACTTTGCTCTATCCAGTTCTGACCATTAGACTTGCCTTGGAGAAATTAAAATATAGTGGCTATTTATCTCTGCATCTATAATCTCCTTTCCTACTACCTATCTGTCAATGTCTTGTATTGTGGTAGCTTGCGTATTGCTATGATACTGGAAAGAGACTGTTTTATCTTTTTTCTGCAGACTGGCTGACAGGTTCAAAACTTTCAACTTTAGGTTTGTAGTCTAATATTTAAACCACTGTGCCACTAAGTCTTCTGGAAATTCTGCCACTAAAATTTAAATATCAGCAGGTTTATCAATGATTTCAGAGAAGCTTCTCCCTCCCCCAAACTAAAACCAGCTAAGAAGAGAGACCTGTTATTGATCTACTTCAAAAAACTATCCGGTAAAAACCAAAATGATGGCAATAGAACATTTTCTGACTCCTTTGTTAAACATCGTCAGGAGGACTCAATTATTAGAAGAGAGCATCATGTTTGGTGAAATGTAATCAGGATGAGGGAGGCTCTTGGTGAGATGGATAGGCACACTTGCTTCCAAAACGGGCTTATACTTATTAAGATTGTGAAGATGATGCTTAGATCCAGCATTTTTTGGTCTGCTTTATATACAGCAACCATAAGCTGGAGTTAACTAAAAAAGAAGTGATCTATTTTTGCAAATAACCCCCTCTTTCTGACAAAATATATGTAAGTATGATTTAATTCTGTATCCTTAAAATTCAAATAAAAACAATATCCAGATACAAGTCTAGGCTCATTTGTTTTATCTATTATGTGAAAAGTTTGCCACTTGATGTGATATGTTTAAAATATTCTAGTTTTTAAAAAATCTTTAAGTGAGGTTAGTTTAATAAGTCTAAATGAGTTTCTCATACACATATATGATCATTGGTACTATTTTAGTTATCCTTTCTTCTTTAGCTACACTGAACATTCTTTAGATAGACCTAATATTCTTCATAATAGTATATAATTTCTCCACATTATCAATTGGATCACTAATTCTACTATTTACTGCCTACAATATGTCTGGTACCAAGGAGTTCAAAAGTTCTAGAACAACTAATTTTGCATTTGGTCAAAATTCTACAATACCATTTTTCACAATCAACAGATTTTTGCAATCCACAAGATTACATCCACCTCAATTACATCTGGTCTATTTGATGATTTCATTTGATTTTGACACATGGGACCACCTTGTATTTTATTTGTATGCTTTTATTTGTATATTCTCAGATTTTAAAAAGACATTTTAACATTTGTATGCTACTGTAAACTCAGAACTTCTTTATTTGAGATAGTTTCTATATTTATAAAATCTATGACTTTTTATTACAACAATGTACATTCCTTATGTCTCTCTGCTATTATTTCAATGAGCCTTCTAGAATCTTATTAAAATACCAAATAGGTTCCTAAAATATTGGAGCAATAAATCATTTTAAAAGGTACACTTTTCCATTCACTTTTAAGATACAGTTTCCTTCTTATCATATATAGTAATTTTTTTGAGTCCTACTTTATTTTATTTCTCATTATTCATCTTCTAAGGAGCACATATATAGTATTAAACTCTAGCAACTAATCTCTCTGTGTGAAGTGTACATTATTCTATTCCTTGTACCCCAGTGTACTGGTCAAATTCCTTTATGTTTTGTGCAGAATAAGAGTTAATGAAGAACAGTAACAACAAAAGCAATGTCCAGAATTCACACACATAATTCTCCAAATCTATATCCACACAGATTTGTTAACTTTTGGGGATTATACATACGAAACCAAACTCTTGCCATTAGGTTGATTCCAAAGTGCATTGGCCTTTCACAATAAGGTGTGTGGATGGATCCATACGTTTTCTAAGGTTGTAAACCTTTACAGAAGCCAATAGCCACACCTCTCTCTTGCAGCAGGACTGCTGGGTTTGAACCGTACATCTTTGGGTTAATAGTTGAGCATTTAATCCCGGAATTAGTCTGGATTCTCTGAACTATATCTACTAGCAGGTAAATTTCTTCCTGCAAGGCCCATGAAGCATATCTATGCATCTGGTAATTACTATGCTATATTTATAGCAAAGTATACTCCTTAGGGAAGAAGAGCGAGTACAGTTTCTTTTGAATCAAGCCAACAGGCATCTTGCCATTGCTTGTAGTTCTCAGTTCAATTGTACAGCTCTTTCCAAAATGGAAACCAATCTTTACGTTGGGCTGGACATCAATGTTTTTCCACTCATGTCCATATGCTCCTGTTTTTTAATTGGAATTTTAAAGGATAATTGGAAAGCCTTCTGCTAGTCAGTATTCTATAATATTACTGCAAACATTAAATTTCTAAACCTAAAATAGAAGTTTCCTCTTATTAACTTCATATATATATAATTTAGTTTGTGACGGTTGTTACCCAAATGTGGTTATGGTTATTTATTGAGGTAGATATTATATATAGTTTAACAAAAAACTATTTACATACTCAATAAGAGAAAAAACACTGTTAACATTATGAAAAGACATAAAATTAATAATAGCTAGAAAATGTATTTAAAGAAACTTGTGTTTCCACTTGTTTAGATATTTACTTAATTTGAAATTAGAGAAGGCAAAGCTCAAGTGAGATAAATTGAATTTTATATCACAAACTGATTTCAGATAATCAGTAATTCTCTGACTCAAATAAGAAATCATTAATAAAGCAACTTGTGCCCATTAATTTAGCAACAAATAATTGGGTATATTACCATGATCTTCACCCTCCCTTGTCATGGTAATGTAATAAAAACTGACACATTTCCCTTCATGAAACTCTTCATTAAAGGCAGAAGTCAGAATTTTGGAAATTAATTATCATACTCAAATTTCAAGTTGTTCTTCCAGATATAAAGAAATGTAAAATTAAAAATTAAAAAAGGAAGCAAAACTTGATATCTGAAAGAAACTAAATTAACCAGCTTTCTATTAAAACACTGTTTTGTTTTAAATTATGGTAAAACATGTAGAATGAATCCTATAGAAATAGGAACCTGTGTAATGTGTAAATATTCCAGAAAATGAAAGCTCAAATTGAACATAATACAAATTGCTCAATAGGATAATCACGATTTTCAAAGGCAAAAAAATTGTGGAACTCAGGAAAACAAGGAAGTTCAGTAACCTCGTGTGGGGTGCGCTGGGTCCCCAATAATTGAGCAGGTCCTCAGGAGCGATTTTGCGATTGCAGAAAATAAGACAGACACAGCAGGGTACAGGGGCTTATTGTCCTATGACAAGACTGAGAGAGTGAATGTAATTCCCTATGGGGCTTACCGATCTTTCAAAAAGGCATACACCGAACATATTATATAGAATGGGTTATATTATAAGTGGGTAACATAATAAGCAAGCTATGAGGAGAGTCATAATCTTGACCTTGTGCTAGTTGACCTAGGACACCCCTGAGCCCTTCCCAGGGGAACGATCTATTAGAAGAGTTTGCTACATTTTATAACGGGTTGGCTATAGAACCCTATTACTGTTATCTGCAGATAAGCTTCAGGCATAGTGTGGAGCCAGACACAAGTCTGAGATGTCTTGTATGTAGCTCCATTACGATTGCTCCTGAATGGTGGGTTATTCCGGGGGGCACATTTTTGACCTGGAGAAAGTGTATTTGTAAATATTTCTGTCTTGGAACAATGGACATATCAAAATGGGGCATTTTCCATGGTTGCGAGTATAGAAATAAAGTCAAATGCTTTCTACCAATTTCTCAGTTTACCACCACCTCAGGCTTTCGTGGTTTATGTGTATAATAGCATATTTGCCATTGCAACATTTTTAGAACTGTAATTCAGTGACATTAATTATGCTATTATATATCTCACCAGTGTTCCCAAATCTGTTCATCACCCTTAAGAAAAATCCCAAATCCAAAAATACACTGGTATCAATTCATTTCCCATTTTTAGTTACCCTCAGGGTTTCTGAGGTTGAAAATCTCTAGGAGAGAAGACAGCCTCAACTTTCTTCCTCAGAGTGGCTGGTGGGTTTGAGCTACTGACCTTGTGGTTAGCAGTTCCAAACTCAAACAAGACCCCCTAAAGAAACCCAGTTCCCTTTGAACAATACATTATCTTTCTTCCTTCTCTTTTATCCTTGGTAAGTGCTAATAAATATTGTTCTCTATTTGTGCCAGGCTGGATTGTCTAGAGAAACAATAGCAGTGATACTGATACATGTATGTGAAGGGAATTTATATTAATAAGTAACTTAATAACACGAAAACATCCGAGCTCAATCCAACTCCAGTTTATAGGTCTGATACTGTCTTCAGATTCACATAGTTGAAGGCCGGTGCACAGACTGGTGCAATGGGATGCAGGAAGATCACAGGCCAGTGGGTGCAGAGTCGCCTGGCTTCCAGGGCAGGGCTCTGGCAGCTTTCAGGGTTGGCAGCCCACCTGGAGCCAGCATGGTAGCATGCAGAGTCCCAGCAAGCAGGAGGGTGCTGGGGCAGAGACAGAGGAAGATGTCTCCAATTTCTCCTTGTACACATTGGACTGCACTTCCCCCCAAGTGTACGTTAACGTACAGTCTACCTACCACACTACCCACTTGCCTATTCTAGATATTTAAACTAACTGGGATAATGCAATGCTCCTACTTCAGGCGACTTACTTCACTAACTCTCATATGTTCAACTTCCATCTACTTGGTAGCATGTATTCAAATATTCTTTTTTACAGTGAGTAATCTTGTATATATACCATCTTTTGTTTATTAATTCATTTGTTGCTAGGTGTATAGATAACTTAAACCATCTGACACTTGTGACTAGTACTGCAGTGAGCATTGGCATTCAAATTATTTCACCTTTTAAACAAATTTTGGCTTCTCCCTAATGTGATTTAAAGTTATTCTCAAGGGAAATTTTGTTTCGTTCCCTATCTTCTATACCTCATGGCCCAGTAGAGCACAGTGAGTGGAAAAATAATTTATGGAGCAGATGAGCTTTGGGAGTAAAGCCCATGAGATACTAGTGTGCTTTTCAACATTTCAGAATAAATTCCAACATTCTGAATACATAAGACACAGAATAAATGCTTTAATGATTCATGCTTTACATTCTAAAGAATCCCTCATAGTTTTCATAGAAATCAGACATCAACAGAATCTCAAAAGTAGATTTGCATTTTTTTTTACAGATATGAAAAGTCTTCAGGCAGTTACAAATGAATAGTTCATAAATTGTGAATGGTAATAATGACCGTTAATATGTAGATATGATCCAGAATAGAAAAAATATGTGTAACCGAATATGAGTCTTTTTAAATCTCAAACATTATTTTCATATTGTGGAATCTAGTTTACTTTACAGAAATATGTAAACCACTGGCTGATCACTGTTGTTATTGCTGCTGTATGCAGTTAAGTAGGTCCCTATCAACCCTGAAGGCAACAAGAGGAACCACCAGCTGGTCCTGTACCCTGCTCCAGATGGCTGAATTTGAGCCCACTGTTGTAGTCAGGGTGTCAATCCATCTCATTGAGGGGATTCCTCTTCTTCACTGACCTCGCACTTCACCAAGCCTGAGTCCTGTCCCAAGGACTGGTCTCCCTTGAGAAAAAGCCCCATGTATTTGAGAGTATTGAGACTGAACTGCCAAAGATGGTTTATCACCATCAATACAATAATACTGTTGTCTAACTGATCATATGATAACTTAATCATATATGGTGCCCATTTTTAAGGAAAATTTAACAAAACATCTTTATCCCATATATAATAGAATAATTTTAATGTTTGCTAATACAATATACATAATTCTAGCATTATATTACCTAAGAAATTTATTTAAATAGATAAATTCTGATACCTCTATTAAAAATGTATAAAAGTATTATACATGGGTGGCATATTAGACAGTTCTCTAATGATCCAGTCTTCTATGCTAATTTATGTTTACAGGTACCATTGCTAAATTTTTATTGCATGTAATTCACACACATGTCACACAATTCAATGGTTTGAATATGTTTTTTAAAGTTGTGCAATCATCACTACAATCAACCGGAGAAAATTTTCTTCATTTCTGTACTCATTGTTATTAGCTCCCATCTTCATCTCACCTACCTTGTGATAATCCTAACAAAATATTAATCTAGCTACTGTATTTAGAGTTACCGATCCTGAATTTCATATAGAGAATATCATGGCAAACAAGTAACACAAAACCAACAAAACCAAAAACACCCTACAGCAATAAAAAAACAACAACACAGAAAAGCCTCAATCCCAAAGAAAGCAGAGGACAATAAAAACAAGAACAAATTACCAATGGGTCAGAATGGAAAACAAATGATAAAATGTGAAATATTAACTTAAGTGAATGAGCAGTGAATTATTTCATGTGGTTCCTCTGTCCAAAGTCTGTAACTTCCACCGAATGACCTTTTCCTGTGTGGATATGATCAGAAGGTTGGGGAATTCACCTGTGAGTAATTGCATGCAGGATTCCTTGGAGTGCCATCCTGCTGTGTATGAAATGAATCCTCTGAGAAGGAGTAAGTGGGGACTCATTACCAGCAAGTTTCAGGAGTGGAGCATGTCCTTGGGAGCAAAAATCCCTACTCAGGGAATCTCTTGGATCCAGATGACTATACAGTCAAAGGAGGAGCAGCAGAACAAGGATCCAGGGAAGAACAGAGAGATGGAATTCTCTCAGCCAATGGAACAAATTAAGATGACTGCTTTTGTGAGGGAGGTGGACTTTCAGAGTGGGATACCTCTGGGTCCTTAATTGAGGAAGCTGGACTTGAACCATGGTCTTAATCATAGAGTAGCTAAGTCAAATGGTAGAGGTGATGAAATCAAAGATCTGAACAAAAAATATTAAAGGATAGCTCGAGAGTAATGAAATGTGCAAAGACCTAGAGTTAGAAACCAAAAAGGAAGAAAACACTCAGCATATCTTAAAGAACTCAAGGGAAAATTCAAGTCTTGAGTTGCTATAGTGAAAGATTCTACGGACAAAATATTGAATGAGGCAGGAAGCATCAGAAGATGGAAAAATACAGAGTCACTATATCAGAAAGAACAAGTGACTATTTCATCATTTCAGGAGGTAGTATATGAGCACAAACCAAGGGTACTGAAGTCAGAAGTTCAAGTTCCACGATAACCTTAGCCAAAAGCAAGACTTGAAAGAGGCTAAATAGTACTTGAAATCTTTCAACATGTTGATGAAGAACTTTTGAAGCATACAATTGTATATGCCAGGAAATTTAGTAAACAGCTGATTGGTCAAGTGATTGGAATATATCCATATCTGTACCCATTCCAAAGAAAAGTGACTTACAAGAGTACTCTAATTATAGAAGAATATTATTAACATCACATGCAAGTAATGGTTTCCTGACGATCATACAGCAATGTTTCCAGGAAGGAGCTGCCAGAGGTTCAGTTCCAATTCAGAACAGGACCTGGAACAAGGGATATCATTGCTGATGTTACATGGCTCTTGACTGAAAGCAGAGAAGACCAGAAAGACCTTTATTTGTGTTTCATTGCCCATGCAAAGACAATCAACTCTATGGATCATAGACTATAGACAGTGTTGGGAAGAATGGGAATTCCAGAACCCTTCATTGTGCTCCTGGGGCACGTGTTCATGGATCAAGTGGCAATTGGAAGAACAGAGCAAGGGAATACTGCATGATTTAAAATCACTATACTGAAAAATCGTCAGAGATGCTGGATTATATAAAGAATTCAGCATCAATACTTGAGGAAAGTTTATTAACAGGCTGCGGAATGTACATGACACAACTCTGCTTGCTGAAAATGAGAACGTGAAACACTTGATCAAGATCAAGGATTGCAGTCTTCAGGATGCATTTCAACTCAATGTAAAGAAAACCCAAATATTCACAACTTGATCAATAGGAAACATGACAACTGGAGAAAAGATTGATGTTGCCAAGGATATTATCATGCTTGGATCCATAATCAGTGCACATGGACCTGCAACGAAGAGAGCAAAAGAAGCACTGCATTGCAAAAATCTATCTCACAAGGCCTTTTAAAGTGTTGATAACCAAGCATATTTCTTTGAGGATTAACTAAGGTCTGCCTGATCCAAGCCATGGAATTTCCAATAAGCTGACATTCATGAATCAATGAAAATTGGACATTGAATTCAGAATAAGGAAGAAACAATTATATGTTTGAATTATGGTTTTGGTGAAGAATACAGAAATATCATTGACTGCCAAAAGAACAAACAAAGCTGTCTTGAAAGAAGTAGATCCAGTATGCTCCTTAGAAACAAGAATTTCAAGACTTTGTCTTAAATATTTTATACAAGTTGTCAGGAGAGACCAGCCCCCAGAGAAGGACATCATGCTTGGTAAAATAAAACTAAAAAACAAAGCTCAAACTCACTGCCATGAAGTCATACCAACCTATTGTGACCCTATAGGACAGGGTAGTACTGACTGGGTGAGTTTCCAAGGCTGTAACTCTTTATGGGAGTAGAAAGCCTTGTCTTTTCACAGGGAAGTGGCTGTTTTGAACCATGGATTTTGCAGTTCGCATCTCAAAGCATAATTACTATACCACCAGAGTTCCATTGGTAAAAGAGAAGGGCAGCAAAAGAGAAGGCGGGCCTCAACAAGATGGATTGACACAGTGGCTGAAACAATGGGCTTCAACATCAGAACAGTTGTAGGTGTATTAGTCTAGGTACTTTAGAGAAACAAATCCACAGCAACTCATGTATAAGAGAGTTTTATGTAAAGAAAGTGTGCATCACGAAAACATCCCAACCCAATGCTGCCCAAGTCCACAAGTCTAACATTAACCCATTAACCCAACACCAGTCCACAAAGTCCTCCACCTCACAAAACAGAGGCAATGATGCCGACTGCAGGAGGAAAGCTGAGTCAGTGAATGGATAAGCATCTCAGCACTAGCAGGGGTCTCCACACGGCTGCTCCAGCACCCAGGGCTGCATCGGGATAGGTCCATGTAGCTTCTCCTTGGGGATGTCTTTGTAGGAAGTCAATCTTGCAAGCTGAAGCAGGGAACTGCTAAGGCAGCTGCACTATGGTGCGACCTTCACAAAGCAAGAGACCCGAGAACTAGAAAGGCGAGGCTTCACCACCCATTTATCCCTCTGCCTTTCAATTAGCCCCACATGTGATTATCTGCCAGGTTGGCACAATTAACTAACTCAGTAGGGATGGTGGAGGATCAGGCAGTGTTTCGCTTCATTGTTCATATGGTCACTATGAGTCAGAATGGACTCAATGATACCTATCAATGACATTAACCTAGAAGCCGTGATGGTTAAGGCCTTAGCTGCTATTGAAACCTTCCATTGTTCAAACTCGGGGTTTTCACATGAGAAAGAGATGATTGTCTGGTTTCATGAAGATTTAAAAACTAGGGAACACTATGGGTTAGGTCAATTCTCTACAGTAGGGTCTCTGGGTCAGAATCACTCGAGGACAGTGACTTTGTCACTTGTGCTATGATAGAGATGAAAGGATAGAAAGTTACCTGTGGGCAGAGCCATCAAATAATGCTACAGGGGACCTTTAGAGAAACAGAAGTAAGAGCAGGAAACTTTCAAAAGCATCTTAGGTCCCAGCAAGAGGGCACCTCAGAGACAGTTTTCCTCTTGTTCTCAGCTTCATCCATTTTCATTCTCATTTATAAGCTGGATGGTTTTCTGCAAGTTATCTTAGTAGGATATTTTAGAATGAATCTTAGGAGGTATTATTAATAGAATTAAATAATTATGACATTACCACGTTCTCTATCTGCCATTATTCAAATCATATTCTTTAAAGTGAATATTTATAGAACCCTAGCTATTTCAGCTTTGAGATGACTCTGCCTATTAATGAAAATTTTGAAGGGTCTAATAAGATTTCTTTTCCAGAAAATGTCTAGTAAAAACATGTCTTCTATTTCTGAGAGATGGATTATGTAGCTTTTCTTGACTTTTAGTATGTAGTTTCCTTCTTGATTTAGAACATATACTCTCCATTTAAACTTTGCAATCATTTTCCACTTTGAAGGAAAACCATCCATGGTTTACTTTGCTGAAGTTTGGAGCTTTCCTATTTGATTTTTGTTCAGTATTACTCATTGAATTGAAACTTGTTTAAATATCAATTGATTAAAAACCAAACAAACAAAAGCTATACTCCAAAACTCAAAAAACCAAACTCACTACAATAAAGTGGATGCTAACTCACAGAGATCCTCTAGGACAGGGTGTAACTTCTCCTTTATATTTATGAGACTTCAACTGTTTATCGGAGTCGAAAGCCCCATGTTCCTCCTGTGGAGATGCTAGTGGTTTCGAATTACTGACATTCAGATCACATTCCAGTGCCTTTTGTATAACAATATATACAATATTTGAAATCACTTATCCTAACATATAATATACAAGAGTATATTTAGTATATATTCAACTAATTGTAAATACCGAGTTTCCAAGACTGTTTACAGGTGTTGAAAGGCTCGTTTTTCACCTGCAGAGCAGCTGGTGGTTTTGAACTGCTGACCCTGAGGATCACAGCTCAACCCATAACCACTGTATCACTAGGGCACTCAAAGGACATGACCACTATAAGATCATTACTAACTCCTTCTGTTAATCCAAAAATGAGCTTTTCCATCACTCACCATCTCAACTAATGTATCTATTCTCCTCACTCTTCAGAATTCAGAAACACAGAAATCAGCATTAACTCTTAACTGGTTTTACACTGTGTATTCTGCCACAAATACTGAAAACGATATCTTAGAATACATCTGGAATCAATCCCATGGGTGCAGAATAGATTTGTGCCTCAAGGAGTTTTCAAATGTGTGGACTTTTAAGTAAATACCTAGGATGTCTTTGGAGGAGTTCTGAGTAGATTTGTAATGCTGACTTTGGGGCTAGTAGTATATTAATTTATCATTTGTGCCACAGAGGGGTTGCCAGTCCATTGTTATAGATTATTCCTTTTAGAACATTTTTTCCTGGTATATAAATCTAGATATTTTCTGTCACTAAAATTATCTTTCAAATGTATTGGAAGCTATTATTATGTGAAGATGGCATAGGACTGGGCAGTGTTTCATTCTGTTGTGCACAGGGTCACTATGTGCAGGAATTGACTCGATGCCACCTGACAACATTATTATATTGGATAAGTCAAAAAACCCAATCCTTTAACATGTTGTCTTAGTGGTAACACATCGGGCTGCTAACTGCAAAATCAGCAGTTCAAACCCCCAGCTGCTCTGCAGGAGAAAGATGGCTTTCTAGTCTCCTAGAGTCAGTCTCAGAAACTCAAAGGGCCAGTTCTACCCTTCTTATAGGGTTGCTATGAGTCACACTGACCTGATGGCAGTGAATTGTTTGTTTTAGTTTAATATGGCATATTAGGAATGAAATTAACTAAAAATTGAATGGCATCTTAAATTATATATATATATATATATATATAATTTTAGTTATTCCAAAAGTTTTATTGGCATGTAATTCACATAGCATACAGTTCAATCACATCAAGAGTAGCAGTGCAATCATCACCAGGGTGTTACAATATTTCCTTCATTCTTGTACCCATAGTTATTAGCTTCGTATTTTCCCCTAACCACCCCTGCTATACCCCCAAGGAGTCATTAACCCAGTTACAGTCTCTATAGATGCATCTATCCTGTATTTCATATATGGAAAATCATTAAAAAGGAAACAAATTAAAAAATAAAACTTAATAAAAATAACAGAGTAAAAATCACATTAGAAAAGAATGCAGAAAATATTAAAAAGTAAGAAAAAGAGAACACAATAGTATCTTTAACTTTACCGTAAAATAATTATGTTGAATTGTATTATTCTCACTCAAAATAATCCCCTTATAGGGAACATTCAATGTCACTGGAAAACAGCATTTGTAATTGGCATTGCTTCCTCTGTCATTTGGTTTCATGAACCCCAGGTATTTGATCATAAGGATGAGTTTGGAGATGACTTTTTGATTTGCTTTGATGTTTTCAAGGCAGGAAATACTTTCAAATAATGTTTCACTCTGTACTCTAAATTCAGGTAAAGCATTTCTCAACTTGTCAGAATGCTAATTAAATGTAATAACTTGTGTAACCTACTGTGATATTTAAGTGGCTAATGGCAATCACTTAGGTCTCCAAAGATGTTGGATTTGTTTTTGTGCATATGTCTCACTTAAGAAGTTCACTATTTTATTATCACATAATATTATTTGCTTGCAATAATACTAAACTACTATTAGATTGATGATTACTTACGAATCTGCTTGATGCGGTTGAACTATGCAGTGTTATGACATATATACATAATAAAAATCTATAATTCTTTGTTAAAGTAACCTAGCTAAGTTAATCTCAAAGAAAGTATGATCACTATTAAATAATATGAAAGATAATGGAGACACTATCAGAAGTTTTATATTATTCCTGATATCTTCAACTTACAACCAAAACCGAACCCACTGCCATCAAGTTAATCTCCCTGGCAGCAACTCTAGGGTTTTAGCCAATGTAAATGCTTATGTAGCCGATACCCTCAGATCCCTCCAGGAGGTCGGCTGAGCAGTCAGTCCAGGGCTTACTCACAGGGCACCAGGGCTTCTTCAGTTGTACTTAACGAGGACTTAAATTCACACAGAAAGTCTTGGACTCTTTCTAAATGAAGGTGGTCTAAATGCAGCACAGCTGATGCCCAAAGGCCAATTATTTTATGTTCTAGGACTGATAATCATTTTTATTGACATTAGAATATCTCTATCCTTTTAAAAAAGGAAACTAATTCACATACCTGAGAAGAGTTATCAGAAATTTTTCATTTAGATATTTTTATCATCTGATATCCTATTTATAGTGAATTCTTTGGAAAAAAAAAGTAAAAGGTTTTCTTTATTGAAAAGAAGCATATATTGTTTTCACAGTGAATTGATATCACTTTCTCCATATTTTCCAAATATGATTGTTTGTTTTTTTATTTTAGGAATGCATCAAACAGTACACTAGCACTTGTAAAGACTATGCATCACAATACTTTCCTGTGTCAAAGTTAACTGGTGCTGTTACTTTTACATCCCAAACAGATGCTGACAAAGGAATGCTGTTGTTCATCCCTGCCCTTTACTGAAATAGGTAGAATTTGTAAAAGGACCCCGGTGATGTCTCACCCTCATCTGCATAACCGGTGACTGTGGTACCACTCCTCTGATTGGGTTATAGTGAATGACATAGTTAGATTATGCAGGTGGGCCGAGTGTAATGACATTAAACTTTAAAAGCAGAGACCTTTTCACGTGTGATAGCAAAAGGGTAAGAGCCAGACTGTACATGTGCAGGAAACCAGAAAAGTCCATGCTGGAAACCAGCAAAGAATCATTTACTTCTTTCCTAAAACTCCAGGTATGACATTCAGTCATAACATGAAGGAATGTGGCAATAGATTATTCCCCATAGACTCCAAATTGACCACTATTTGCCTGTTTCCCACCTCTTTCAGCGTCTCCATAACTAACAATCTCCATTTTCATTCCCATATTCAATGTTTTATTGTAGAGTCTAATTTCTGAATAGACTTGGATAATGTCAATCATGGTGCCAGAGACAGTTGCCTTCAACAGATATTTAATATTGATTTCACAGTATTTAAAAGATTAATCAATTCATAATTAATTAGAAATTAATTAGTTAAAGTGAAAGTATCCCCAAACTTATTGTAAATGGTATAAATACTATGAAAAATGGAATGGAGCTTTCTTATAAAGTTATAAACGGAGATATCAGATAATACCACAAGCCCATTAGTAGGAATATATCCTAAAGAAATAAGATCCATGACACAAAGAAATATATGGACATCCATGTACACTATGAGAATATTCACAATAGCAAAAGGATGCTGACAACATACATGCTCATCAACAGAATAATGGGTAAATACAGCATGATATATACATACAATAGCATAATACACAATGTTAAAAATAATGATTAATTTAGAAAGTATCTCCAAACATTAATGAATCTGTAAAACATTATGCTGAGAGAAAAAAAGCATTCACAAAAGGACAAGTATTATATGAGACCAGTATTATAAAATGTCAAGAACTGTTTTACATGCATGTAGAAGCATTTATTTGATGGCTATCAAGGATCAGTGAGGAGAAATCACTGATCACAGATTAGACGTATATTAATTTGAGTAAAGAGAAAGGTAATATACGACCTGAAAAAGTGCATGATTAAGGCAAAAGAAGATGCTGGGACGGGCTCAAGAGTAAAATATAACGATGGTAAATACTGCTACATGTGTTATTGCTAGCTTTTCCTCCAAGTCTCTTCCAGCTCATAGAGACTCCATGTGAAACACGGAAACACTGCCTGGGGCTGTGCCATCTCCTCCTTGTGCTTGAGCCCACTGTACCCTTCGCTGTGCAGACCCATGTTGTCCAGTCTGTCTTTTCTCACTGCCCTCCAGTTGACCAAGCACGAGGGTCTTTTCCCCCAGGCACTGATCTCTCCTGAAGACATGTTCACCCTACAAGAAATGAAGTATTGCCATCTTTGCTTTCCAGTAGCATTCTGGCTATAGTTCCTTCAACAGAGTCATTTGCTTTCCAGGAAGTTCATGGTAATTAGTATTACTCACCAACAAAACCAAATACCTAAACATTTAACTAATCCAAAGAACTAGTGGCCTGCCTGAACTACCTAAAGTTCCCACAACTTGAAAACAGAACTAGATGGTGCTTGCCTACCACTATTGGACAACCTGATTAGGATGATCACAGAACGTCTTGGGCAAGTTTGGAGAAAAAAGTAGAACAAAGTTCACAATGATTAAACAAAAGGCCAGACTATTGGTATGATAGAGATGTATGGAACCTTGAGGCAAAGACTCTTGCACACCTTGCAAACCTGAAACTGAACCCATCTCCTGATGAATCACCTTTCAGCCAAGAATAGGCAGGTCTATAATGTGAACAGAGATCAATTGTGAGCAACATATCCCTCCGAGTAATCACACATATATGATCAAATGGCCATGTTTGTCCAAAAATAGTTTTCAAAAGGCAGAAAATGACAGGAAAGAAAAGCAAATTGGGAAATTATAGAGAAAGTAAAATGAATGCTGTTATAGTGAAGGTATTGAATGTAATGCATAAATAGCTTGTTGTAAAATGAAATCGCTCTGTAAATTATCACTCAACTCCACAATGAGATTTTTTTTAAGTCTATGGCATAAATTTCCATCTTATTATTTAGAATACCACCCATGGTTATTTGTTAAATCAAGGCTTCTGGAGCTAGAAGTGCTGTTACTCTTGATTGACATTTTAAAAGTGATAACTCTAAGGTTCGGGGTGTGAGATAAAGACCGCAGCTACCCGGAAAGAAAACAAAAAGTGACTCCATTTAAAACCATCAGCTCCAGCCTCGAAGAACCAGAAAACTTCCATTGTGGCCATGAAATATCATCTTATTTCTTATAGCCACAGGGCAGACATGGCTAAGAATCAAACTCTAAATTCAATCTTACCAGTTGAGAAATAATAGTGCAAGTTGAATAAAAAAGACTAACATATTTTTTTCAAATAAAAGTTAGGATACTTAATAGTGAGTTTCTGATATATAAAATGGACACCCATAATTGGAATCAGAAAAACTTGAGAGACTTGAATCATTAGATTCATTGAGTATTCTTCTGCTGTTACTTCTTTTTCTGAGACTTATTTCTCCTGTCTTAACAACTGTGTAATAACCTTATTTTGCAGTGGAATATCTACTCTCCTCAACAACCGCCATGAACACTTCATTTTGCCATCTGAGGTATACAAGAACCAGATCTCAGCATGCCTCTAGAGAATAAAGCCCTGTCTGATCCAAGAGGAGATACTGTATATACATAAAAAAAACTCGCAGGACTAGATCATTTATACTATAGAAATTTAGGAGACAGGGAGAGCTGTAGATATTAACAGTCCTGGATATACTGCTAATTTAATTATGTCAAATGTAAGCATATGTGTGTCATCTCTGAAGATTATGATTTTCATGTGGTAGTTCAAATAGCTAAAATTGACTCTAATGTTTTATTTGTTTAGTTAATTAAGAGTTGTATAAAAGCATAATATTTAAACAACTTTCCTATCCAAAAACGAGAAGCACAAAGATTTAGTGAGATGGAGACTTTGGCATAGATGTATGATATGTATTCAAATAGCTACGTCAGGAAAGCCAGTGACGGTGATTTTACCAAGGCACTTTCCTTAACTTAGAGTGGGAAACACCGGTGTCTGTAAAACCACTTGATGGCTTTGTTTTATTTCTGAACCTCAACGTTAATATTGGCAAAGGTTTCTACTGAAATGAGCCCATCTTAAAATCCATTTCAAGAGAAGAGGCTTTGCCTTACCTAGGACCGGTTTCTGATGAGGTGGGGAGATGGAAAGATCCATCAATCCCTGTCATATAACATTGTTCTGTGGTCATCTCAAACCAATGGATTCTCCTACAAGAGTGATTCGTGAAGCTTATTGGAAATTCAAGTCAATTATGGGGGAGAGGAGAACAAGGATGGGGGTAGTCTATGTCACAAAAGGCAAGTACACATCTGTTGGTGGGCAAAATGGGTAGAGAGCCACCTGCCATTGGGAAACATGCTTAATATTACTCACATAGACTCCATGGGGAAAATACACCCAGTATTATGGTCCTAATAAGACACTTTTGATCTAGTTGTTCATTCCTTGGTGCACTGGGCCCATGCTATAGACAACTGAGACTTTAGACACTGTCCTTTCAAAGTGCACAGCATGCTTGATAGGCCACACCAGAAGAATCCAGTTTGGAAACCCCGTTAAGTGAACAGGAAGTTACCTTAAACTCAACCACAGCAGATTTAAGGAATTAAAATAAGTCCTTTAGCCACAAGGCTGAAGCAACCACAGTGTAAGAAGCAGCAGATGACCGCTGTCCCAAAGTTACGGAATTGGTGGTCATAGGATTTTGGTTCGGATATCTTCCTTTGAGGGTGCACAACGAATAGTGGCCTGGGACTGCCATATATTTACTATTTTCATGCTTTCTCTCTTTGTATATAATACGTTAGCCTAGCAGGCATGGTTCTGCCTTTGTGAATAAATGTTATGGAAAGTGTTGCCCTATCTCCAACTGTCATTGTTTGTATACATGGAGTCCAATCACTTAAATATTTAATCTGTACAGGTCAACAATTGAAATATTGGGTCTAAAAAGCTGTCCCATACAGGTGAATTTTTCTTTACTCAAAGTGTTTTAAATTCTATGCCATTGGCTAAATTAATGATAAAATCAAGCATCGGGTTATCATTTTAAAACCACCAGTCATTTTTCTGGAGAAAGACAAGGCTGTCTACACCCATAAAAAATTACAGTCTTGGAAAACCACAGGGTCAGTTTTGTCCTATCCTACAGGGTCCCAATGAGTTGGATTCAACTCCATGGTTGTGCGTGAGTGAGTGAGTCATCAATAGAATTACTTTTTGCCCATGATGATTTATATTGTTCTTTAATAAAATTATACTCTGTCTCTACAGTGATCCAGGGACATATATAAACCATTAATAGGTAAACGGATATTGCCTTGCACTTAATTGTAGCCCTAATTTAGGAACAATTAGTTCTTATGACATGTCCCTATTTGATAGTTGCCCTCACAATGAGATCAGTGTAGATATGGCTGCAATGCAAAGTATGGTGAAGAAACCCTGTGGTATAGTGCCTGGGGTCTTAAAGGCCTGTCTTCAAACAAGTATCCATCTAGGTGAGCCATCAGCTAAGTTCACACAGAAGAAGTGTAGCAGTCTGTGTGATCCAAGGATTGTGATTAATAAAATTCAAATCAAGAAATGTATTTGAGCTTAAATTCTGAACACTTGGGTTGTCAAAGGCGACGGAGAACTCTAAAAACAAAATCCATTGCCCTGGAGTCAATGCTGACTCATCATGACCTCCTGTGGGTTTCCAAGACAAGACGGTTACTGTTTACAGGAGTAGAAAGCCCAGTCGTCCTGCCACAGAGCTGCTGGTGGTTTCAAATCGCTGACCACGCAGATTGCAGCCCAATGCTGGGCAACCAATACACCATCTAGGGTCCAAGTAAGGAGGACAGTGGAAGTGAAAAATTAATTTGCAAGGTCCCCACATAGATTAGCCTCAGATGAATCCCCTTTGACCATAGTCCAGACATGTGAATAGCTTTGCTATAAGACAGAAAGCCTTATAAAATTAATTACAGCAAAGGTAGTTTGATTAAAAGTAATACTTCATCATTCGATCTCCTTTTGACTCATTTTAAAGTTGTTACACTTTTTAATATTGCCTGCTTTCTTTTCAATTGTGCTTTTTCTGTTTTATTTTGTCATTGCAGTTGTTTTGTTTGTTTTGATCTTGCTTTTGTCTTTGTTTTTTATGTTTTCCTGTATAATAAATCAAGCATAGGTAAATACATAAAGAAAATAACTAGATTAATAATTCCCCAGGGATATGTTGAGGGACTTAGGAAGAAACGGGTAGCCAACCACAATGAATACAAGAAATCAGAAAATGTTATACAATTTTTGTGATGATTACAAAACTCACCTTAATATGCTTGAACTATTGAATTATATGATATATGAATTAGAGGCCAATAAAACAGTAGATAAAAATACCCAAATATGTATCTGGGATTTATTGGGAAAAAGAATATTTGACCTTCAGGGACCATTTATGTTAGCCAATTGATTATGAAAATCTCTTGTGAATCAATGGGTAAGAACTCAACTGCTAAGGAACAAGTCATCCTGTGAATCTACTATCATGGTACTTCACTTCTATAAAGATTTATGCATAGGAAATCCTTTGGGGTAATTCATTCTGTCCTATAGATTTGTTATGAATCAAAACTGATTCGACAGTACACAATAACAAAAATCCATTGAGATAGTTAATTTAGTAAAAGATGACGATCTGTAGCTGGGGAAACTACCTTTTGACAAAATAATTAGTTTAAATCATTACAGTAGGAAAGTGCAAACTGTTCTACATTATTGGACACAATTCCAAAACCCAAAGCCTTCTGATTTAAGAAAATATCGGGCGTCATTGTGGAATAACTTAATCCAACAAGTGTATTCTATAAATAACTATATACATACTTTCTCCAGAAGATTTTGAGTCCACTAAACAGATCATAATCTGGGAAAAGGAAAATATTTTCAAGATTATTAAATAGTGATAATGGTTTCAAAATAATCTCTGGGTTCTAATTTATCTCAGTGGCCCTAAATTAAGAGTTAATGGCTATGAGCTATGTGCCCAATAACATGTATTTACAAGTTTATCTTACTCTAGCATTATTGTACCTGTAGGTCCACCCTGTATGTGCAAGGACACTTCAGAATACCTATGGGAAAATGGAATGATAAATTAATAACTTTTTTCCATGCACATTTGGGATCCCCTTCATATTTCCCCAGTTTCAAAATACACAAATGGAATGCATATTTAATAACTGGTAGAATACATAAGTTTCCCCCTGCCTCATGTACTAAAGTTATTATGGTAAGAATAGATAAATGAAAGCCCTGGGTTGTCCCACATCAAAATATTAAACATCAGAAACAATACGTCATATTAGGGGAAATTGGAGATACTAGCATTGCCATCAAATGCTTGAAAGATGGAGGGAGCCCTGACTCCAGTAACTTCACTATCTAATTAGCACAAGCATGTTTTCCTTCACAGAAACTAGAAGTTGTTGTCAAGTGTCTGTGGGCTTTCATCATTGTCATCAGTGGTAACCGAAAACGCTGTTCCCAAACCAAATACTTTCAAGTGAGCCTGTTATCTGTGTTCTTATTTATCAAGTAGAGTTGACTCTTGAACAAAAGAGTTTGGATCTGTATGGGTTCATTTATGCACAGATTTAGAAAACAAAACAAAACGGTGTTTGACGCGAAACCACCTGAGCATGAGCAGCTATTCTTTCCAGAAAACTGCATGTGGCTTTAAAAGCGATATCTCACTATTGTCACATATTTCATTTCGGGAAATACTGCAGACCTTGAATAAAAACACGAATCCTATAGAAACTGTCATTGGTTGATGCTGGAGTTTCTCCTTGAGATATAAAGAAAAGTCAGGACTTCACAGGAAAATGATAAATTCCTGATATGCCCCACAGACTAAGGGTTACCATTGCAAAGTAAATTAATCTATGGTGAGATCATAGAACAACAAAAAAGGATGAAATGAAAATTTGCTAAGTGTAACTTCAGCGACAAAACCTTACACATTTTGTAAAATACATTTTTATCTTATATTGAAAAACACTCTATATTGGTAAAATACATAATACATATAACATACAAAATATGTCTTAATAAACTTTTTATGTTAGGTTTCCTATCCATCTTAAGCCATTAATAAATACATTCTTGAAGAGTTAAAAGTTATACATATCAACAAAAGAGGAAAGCGAATTTTGGGAATGATGAAGGCAACAAATGTATAGATGTGCTTTACACAATTGATCTATGTATTGTGATGAATTGTATGAGCCCCAATAAATTGATTTTTTTTAAAGTTATACATATCTAACTAAGCATTTTTAACTGAGTTGGTGCTCCTAATATGTGTTTAAGGGTCAAATAGAATGAGAAAAATTATAGGGAACCTGCATATAACTTCTAGCAGTATAAGTAGCACTGTAGCCTCACAATCTCAACTGAGATTGATGCCAACTTTAAGCTTTCTGTTATAATATCGCAGTATAACGGAACCTGGAATAGTCTTGAATTTCAGAGAAGATCATACTGTTTAATTGGTGACATCAAACATACTAATGAAATATCAGCTACACTAGATGACTTTGTAAATACATTCATGCATAGCAGAATGTGAAAGATAAACTGAAAACTCAGACCTGAAGAGACTGTTGCATTGTGTAGGGTCATATTTGTGTCCTCCTCTCTGACAATGTTAGGGGTGCATTCTGCAACCTTAGAATGCCTTCTGACACCATTAACTACATGCCTTGCCCTATCATTAAGGAAACCACATGTCTGCTAACAAGGGGCAGCTTCCCAAGCCACTTCCTTATATTTTCCTGGCATGCACAAGAAAGAACACCAAAACTTCAAACAGCTTAGAAAAGAACATGTCAGTGTAAGCCACAGCAAAATAATAAGAATTTATAAATTATCAAGAGTTCATGAGGGAGTGTGGAGCAGGGAGGGATGGGAAAAATGAGGAGTTGATACTAAGGGCTCATGTATAAAGCAAATGTTTTGAGAATGATGAGGGCAACAAATGTACAAATGTGCTTGACACAATGGACGTATGTGTGGATAGTGATAAGAGTTGTACGAGCTCCCCCCAAAAATGATTAAAAAAATAAAGAATGCTGAAATCAAAGTGGGTGCATAATCAAATGTGGTGAAGAAAGCTGATGATGCCTAGTTATCAAGAGTTATAGCATCTGGGGTCTTAAAGACTTGAAGTAAGGAAAGCAACAATCTTGCAGGGAAGAAAGCCCATATGGAAGAAGCACACCAGCCTTTATGATCACATGGTGAAGACAGGATAAGATATCAGGCATCTGAAAACAAACTAATATGTAAATGCAAATGATGGAACTCAGAGTGGAGAGCCAAAGCCCATCAGTAGACAGTTGAACATTCCCTCATAGAGGGTTCAACAAGGGAAGGACAGGACAGATAGGGTGAAGCATAACACTGAGGGAACACACAATATTTTTTAGTTCTGTGTGTTAGTCTGGGTACTTTAGAGAAACAAATCCACAGAAACTCATGTATAAGAGAGAGTTTTACATAAATTTTAAGTGAGCATCAAGAAAACATCCCAACCCAGTGTTGCCCAAGCCCACAAGTCCAACATTAACCCATCAACCCATATGTCTGACACCAATCCACAAAGTCCTCCTGCATCTCACAAAACACAAACAATGATGCCGACTGCAGGAGGAAAGTTGAATCAGTGAATGAATAAGCATCTCAGCACTAGCAGGGGTCTCCACACGGCTGCTCCAGCACCCAGGGCTGCACCGGGGTAGGTCCATGAGGTTCTCCTCAGGGATGTCTTGCAGGAAGTGAGCTTTTCCAGCTGAAACAGGGAACTGCCTAAGGCAGCTGCACCCTGGTCTGACCATCAGAAAGCAAGAGACCTGAGAACTCGAAAGGTGAGGCTCCTGGAGCCATTTATCCCCCCTGCCCTTCAATTAACCCCACATGTGTTTATCGGCCAGGCTGGCACAATAAACTAAACTACCTCAGTCTGTAATGCTTCCCTCCACCCCACTATCATGACCTCAGTTTCACCTTACAATCAGGCTACACCTGAGCATATATCCTGGTACAGAGAAGAGCTCTAGACACACCAAATCCAGGACAGATAACCCATCTGGAACAGTAATAGGAGGTGCAATACCACGATGGTAGGGTGAAGGTGGGGGCAGGAGGGGAAGAAAAAGGGAACCAACTACAATGATCGATGTATAACTACACCCACCCCACCCCTCCTTGCCTAGCCAAGGGGATGAACAATAGTAACTTGGGTGAAGGGAGACAACAGGCAGTGTAAACTATAAAAATAATAATCATTTATCATTTATCGGAGGCCCATAAGGGTGGGAGAGTAGGGGAGGGACGGAAAAGAGAGCTGACACCAAGGACTCAAAAAGAAATTATTTTGAAAATGATGACGGAAAAGTATGTACAAATGCTCTTGATACAATTGATGTACGGATTGTTATAAGAGCTGTAAAGGCCCCAATAAAATGATTTATTTAAAAAGAACAAAGAAAAGCAGAGCAGGCAAGTGGACATGGGGAAAGATGGATGCCAAGCCAGAACAAGAACCAAAAACAAGCTGAAGAGGAGTATCCTTCCCCCAGAGTCACAGAGGGAAAAGAAATGTCCTCAACCTGGAGCTCAGGCCTGAAGCCCGACGTCTAGCTTCTTAAACTGAGAAAATAAATTCCTGTTTGCTAAAAAAAAAAAAAAATAGGTAAAAAGAAGAGGTTACTGTAGTGAAAGGCAAAGGAATTCTCCAGAAGAGAGAAGTGAGGAACAAGTCCCCATTGTGACAGGTAAGAGAACTTCCCAAGAGGAGAATAGACATAACTTTCATAAAGGATGAAAGTAATGATTGAAAACTCTTAATTAATGTTCTATTTTACCTCTCTAGTTTCTAATACCCACTGCAATGGCTAGCAGACCTTACAGACAAAATTCATAATTAAAGGGCTGATTAAGGAAGTTAACAAGTTGAAATACCAATAAGAAATGCTCAGGGTTGTTTATCAGGACTGTTTTACACAGTTCTGTCAAGTCTGCTAATACATGTCAAAAGGATATTCCACTTTTCTATATGCCCCAAACGCATGCATTCAGCTTAAGCTCTGTGAGTTAGCAACCCAGAGCCCTGAATTAAGGGCCCAGAAGCACTTCACTCCAGTAAGCCTTAGTTCAAAGGCACTCAGCTCCACTTCTGTGAGTCATCAAATCCAATTCCCCCAATTAAGTGTAAGGCACCCCACTCCACAAGTAGTCTCCCGCATAAAAACACTCAGATTTGCTTGTTTCCTGAGCTGGGGAGTTCATTACTCTGTTTCATGTTCTGGCTCCTGGTTCTGCTGCTGCTCTGATGTGGTTCCTGCCACCTGGATCTGGGAGGTTCCCTGTGCAGGCATCTCAGTTCCGGAGGACACACTCCACTCCTGAATCCTGCTGGTAGTAAGATCCTCCTGCTTCCAGGGGGCTCGTTTCATACTGAGAAAGATGGTCTTCTAGGGAATCCTGTCTTCAACTGTTCACAGGATAATCCTATTAGTATATTCTCGCAATTATTTACCAGACCTATGTTGGGGAAAATTGCTTCATGGGAGTTAGAGACTTTGGCTGGAAGGGCCACATGCACCTGAAATACTTATTATTATGAGATTAGAACAATGTAGAATACAGGTAATAATAAAAACAAATGTTTTCACATGCATCACAAACCATGGCCTGAACACTGAAGGAGCAGGATGCAGTAGACTTGACTGGATGTTATTATGAAAAACTGATCATAATCTATGAGACCTTGGAACAGGTGGGCTGGCGCAGGATTGTAGACCTGCTGTGGTTCTGCACCAACTGCCAATAAGTATGCAATTAGGTCAACCTGTACTCCTGGTCATGTCACCTGAGGATAGCCGCATACAGATTTACAGGTAAGAGACATGACTGGGACTTCAATTATTGTAGGAAAAGTATGGCTAGTTAGCTTTAGGGAGAGACCACATTCTGTGTTCAAATTCCTATCTGCTACTGATTGATTTGCTGCTTCTTCAAAGTTATTGTCTGTATTCTCACTGTGTCTGCAAAATCCTGTTCACAGTCCATGTCAATTTCCTTTCATTTTTCTGCCTTCATAGTTTGACCAAGGACTACAGAAGGGAGTGCATGAGAACTCGGAGGTAGAAGCTGATAGATGCAAATATTCTTATTAGAACTCAGGTAGTACTTCATTTAATGGCCCCAGTAATGACTTCCAGTAATTTTTGGAAGCTTTTGGGGGATTGGTATATAACTAAAAGGTTGTATGTAACTCAAATATTTGTAATTCAAAGATTGGCTGGATATGAAACTAACCATCTGAGATTCATTGGCTCCTAAAATGTAGCCCAGAAATTTCCCAGTAGAAAGTCCTCCAACAAAGAACCTCCTGGCTAATCAGGTGCAGGCCTCTTGCTGTGGCATGCCTGGCTCCCAGGTGCATTACTCTCTTGTTTTATAAGACTGTCAATAAACTTTTCCAACATCAACAATTGTACTACCAGTGTGATTTTTAGTGTTCCCAAACCCTGGGGACTGCATTGGCCCTGGAGGCTCAGTACCATTCTGATTCCCTGCACATACCAGGCCTGTTCCTTGGACGCCAAATGTTCTACCCTTGCTTCAGCCTTCAAGCCATCTCACAATTCTAAGCTGTAGAGAATGCCCATTCACTGATATGCATGTTATCGCAACGTTTGTTACTAATCTTCCTATTTCACTATGAAAGAGTATTAAAAAATGGACTTATAACCTTTGATTCTTATGAAAATTCCATAAATCCCATTATCTATCAGCAACATTCCCAGCAGAATAGTGCCCTAATTCACCATTCTCCTATGGAGTCACACAGGAGGAAAACGCCCTTTGAGATGAGTATATTCTATGCAAACTAGGCAGAGTTCTCTTTGGAAGCAACCAGAATCACTCTCAATTGATGCAACCGATTTCTGGAAAACACTGGGGGACAAGCAATTTGCATAAACTCCTAGCGAGGATGAAGAGTCCCAGAATAAAGACAGAGCCCAAGATTCACAAAGCAAAGTTCTGATATCCCTAGGTATACAGTAGGGCTGTTGTGATGACATGAAATTTCTTAATATGGCTCTTCTCTTCATGCCTTTACAATTCCCACCACATGAAAAGGGTATGTTGAACACTAATGGAGGAAATTGGTCAGTTTTACTTGCCTGCCCTGGCTATGAAAGCTACCCCAGAAGTAGACAAAGAAAGAGTTTTCCTGAACTATCAAGGAAGAAGAGCCACAAAAAAGGGTTCTTTAGAAATCCCTGCCGGTAGTGGCAAAGACAGTAGAGGCCATGCCACTTCTACACTGGGGAGTTAGGCAAGGAGAGCATGAACCAGGGCAGAAAAGCAGTGCCCTGATTATGAGACTGTGAGGCAAAGAAGCTGTGGGGACCATGGAGACCGGAGGCAAAGCACCCCTATAGCGGAGAGACGGAGGCCAAGTGAGAGAATTTGGCAGTTTGCTGAGGAGACGTACCAGTATGAACTAAAAGTTATATCCGTAATGTTTTCTGGTCCTGTCTTTTGTTGACTTGTTAAGGCCCTTGAGATTGTTGTGAGGAGGCATCAACTGCATGCTGACTCATGGTGACTCTGTGAACAAGGGAATGAGACCTTGTTCAACCCAGGCTTTGCCCATCCTCCTGTGCATTCTTAAGCTTGAGCCTAGCAATGCAGCTACTGTGTCGATCCATCTTGTCAAACCTCTTCATCTTTTTACTGCCTTGTTATTTTCTTAAGCAAGGCAACCTTTTCCAAGGACTACTCTCTCCTGATAACATGTCCAAAGTACACAAGAAGTCTAAGGAGCATTCTGGCCGCACTTTTTCCGAGACATATTTGTTTGGTCTGTTGATAGTCCATGGTAATTTCAATATTCTTCGCAAGCACCATAATACAAATGGAGCAATTTTTCATCAGTATTTCTTATTTAACGTCCAACTTTCACATGTAAGTAAGGTGATTGAAAATACCCTGGCCTAGGTCAGGTGTGCCTTAGCTCCTAAAGTAACAGTCTTGCCTTTCAATATTCCAAGGAGGTCTTGTAGAACAGATTTACTCAGTTCAATGTGTCCCTTGATCTCTGGACTGCTGCTTCCATGTTGATTGATTGTACATTCAAACATGATAAAATCTTCGACAATTCCAATCTTGTCTCTGTTTTTCATGATGTTACTTGTTAGTCCACTTGTGAGATTTTTATATTGAGTTGTAATCTATACTGAAGGTTACAATCCTTGATCATCAGCAGCAAGTGTTTCAAGCCCTGCTCACTTTCAGGAAGCAAGGTTGTGTTATCTGCATTATGCAAGTTGTTAATTGATTACTCCAATTCTGATGTCACACTCTTATATAATCCAGTTACACTGATTATTTTTTCAGCAAATGGATTGAATAAGTTTGGTGACAATATATAGTCCTGATGTACACCTTTCCTGATGTTAAACCACACAGCATGCACTTGTTCTGTACCCACAACTGCCTCTTGAATCATGAACAAGTTCTGCGTACACACAATAAAGTGTTCTGAAATTTCCATTAGAATTAGAAACTGATGGATCCAGAATTCATGAATGGTTACGGCAGCACATCACTGGTCATATTTGCAGTGCCTTTCAACCTGAGCTGCTCTGTCACCATTATTTAAACACCAGCTGGTAACAGGTTTTCGAAGAGCATTAGGACTAAGAGCAAAGCACAAAAAAATAGGCTGTCCACTTCAGAAGAGTTAGCATCTTAAAAACATAGGGAATGAATTGAAACATTGTCAGAAACTGAAAATCTCATTGAGCGAAGGAGAGCGTGGTTAGAGGTAGTGCCGGGGGAATAGCACTTCCGATTGAAAGGCATTCAAATATGACTGAGTAGACGTGCCCTCTCAAAGCAGAGTCCACCATAGTGATATGAATGGAGCAAACCACATGGGAGCAAAGCCTTTTGGGTGTTAATTAGCTAATGGGCATCGCTCAAAATCCCAAGAAACAGTTGCAAATGTCTAATAATTGGAACTTGGAATGTATGAAATATGATTCTAGGAAAATTGGAAATCTTCAAAAATTAGGTAGAAAAAAATAAAGATATACATTCTAGGGATCGGTAAGCTGAAATGAACTAATATTGAACATTTTGAATCAGAAGATTATGTGATTTACCAAAAGGAATCGTGTGGCACCCTGTGCCACAAAGGATAGAATTCTGTCTAGCAGAATTCAAGGAAATTCAAGCAATACAACTTCTATTCAAATTATGCACCAACAGCTAAAGCGACTGATGAAGAAATTGAAGTGTTCTATCGATGTCCTCCATTTGAAATAGATCAAACATTCAGTGGAGATGCATTGATAATTATTGGCAATTGGAATGCAAATGTTGGAAATACAAAAGAAGGAACTGTTTTTGGAAAATATGCTCTTTGAGATAGAAACCAAACTGGAGATTTCATTATGGAATTTTGCAAGACCATCAACTTCTTCACAAAAATCTTTTTAAGCAACAAAGATGGTGACTATACTCTTGAACTTCTTTAGATAGAATACACAAAAATCAAATGGACTACACCTTTGGGAAGAGAGGATGGAGACACAAAATGTAAACAGCTATAAACAGGTCAGGGGCTGGCTGTGGAATAGGTCATCAATTCTTCATTAACTAATTTCAGTTCAAAACTGAAGAAAATGAAGACAAGTACATGAAAGCTAAAACAGGAACTGGGGTCTACCCTACCTGAACACTGAGAATATCTCAAGAGCAGATTTCATGCATCAAACACTAATGACAAAAGATCTGGGAATCTGTGAGATGGCATCAAGAATATCATACGTGAAGAAAGAAAAAGGTCATTAAAGAGACATGGAAAAAAGAAAAGATAAACGTGAATGTCAAGGGACAGCCGGAAACTTGTTGTTATCTGTAGAATGGCTAAAGAAAATGAAAGAAATGATGAAGTCAAAGAGTTGAACAGAAATTTTGAAAGGGAAGCATGAAAAAAAAACAAAGTGAAATATTTTATTACAGTGTGCAAATATGTAGGGTTACAAAACCAAAAATTAAGAACACTGTCTCTGTTGTGAACAGTAAGAGCTCAAGAAATATTCAAGCTTCAAGTTGCCATGTTTAAAGATTCTGTGGGTAAAATATTGAATGATGCAGGAAACATACAAAGTAAACGGAAAAAATACACAGGGTACCAAAAAGTTGACATTCCATCTTAGGAGGTACCATATGAACAGGAATCAATGGCACTGAGGAAGAGTTTCAAAGTGCAATGAACGCGTTTGCCCAAAAGAAGACTGTGCAGTTGATGGACTATCCATTGAAATGGTTTAGCAGGCTGATGAAGGACTAGAACGGCTCGTTTATCGAAGCTTAGAAAATTGGAAGACTTGTACTTGGCCAAATGATTGGAATAGATCCATATTTGTATTCATCCCAAAGAAAGGAGACCCAACAGAATCTTATATTATTGATATCACATGCAAAGAAAATTTTGTTAAATATCATCCAACAACATTTGTAGTAATACAGGGAACTGTCAAAGGTTTAGACTGGAATCAGAAGGGGAGGGTGAGCCAGGGCTAAATTTGCTGATGTCAGATGGGTTTTGGCTGAAAACACTGAATACCAGAAAGATGTTTACTTGTATTGTATTGACTATGCCAAGGCACTCGACTGTGTGGATCATAATAAACTATGACAGAATAAAAATTAATATGGTTAAACAGACTGATGCACTGCATGAAGCCCTCTCTAGGCCAGGGGTTCTTAACCTTCCTCAGGCCGTGACCCTCTCATACAGTTCCTCATGTTGGGGTGACCCCCAACTGTAAAATTATTTTCCTTGCTACCTCATAACTATAATTTTGCTACTGTTATGAATCGGGTGACCCCTGTGAAAGGGTCGTTCAACCCCTAAAGGGGTCGCGACCCACAGGTTGAGAACTGCTGCTGTAGGCTATGACAAGCAATTTAGAAGACAGCTAGCTGGCCAACCTGCAGGAAGGCATTCATATCTTTGCCCATTTCAAAGAAAAGTGACCCAATATAATGCAGACATTATTGAACATTATCTTAATTTCAGAAACAAGTAAAATCATTTGAAGCCAAAGCAAAAAAAAGCCCCAAAATTAGCAGTTCAATGAGAAGAAACTGAAAATTCAGGGTAGATTACAAAGACAACATGGAATAAGAGATATCCTTGCTGACATCAGATGGACCTTGACTGAAATCAGAGAATATCAGAAAATCATTTACTTGTGTTTTATTGACTTTAACAAGTCCTTCGACTGTGTGGATCATAACAATCTATAGATAACATAGACAAAATGAATTTCAGAAAACTTAATTGTGCTCATGGGGAATCTGTATGTAGATCAAGAGACAGCTCTTCAAATGGATCAAGGTATTAAAATGCTGCATGTTTTAAAATCAGGAGAGGTGTACCACATAAGAGTATAATTTCACCATGCATATTCTTTCTGTATACTGAGCACAATAGTAGGAGAAGCTATATTGTATGAAGAGGAACAGGGTATCAAGATTGAAGGAAGATTTACACATATTAGCCATTATGCACTTTACTTGCTGAAAGTGTGGAGGACTTGAAGTATCTGATCATCTGTATAGAACTACCACCTAGGTATGGATTGCAACTCAATATAAAGAAAAAATATCCCGGCTATCAAAAGATATAGCGTCTGGGGTCTTAAAAGCTTGAAGGTAAACCAGCGGCCATGTAGCTCAGAAGCAACAAAGCCCACATAGAACAACATATCAACCTATGTGATCACGAGGTGTCGAACGGATCATTGAAGACAAAGCGGGTAAATAAGCAAATGTGGTGAAGAAAGCTGATGGTGCCCGGCTGTCAAAAAGTATAGCATCTGGGGTCTTAAAAGCTTGAAGGTAATCAAGAGGCCATCAAGCTCAGAAGCAACAAAGCCCACATGGAAGAAGCACACCAGCCTATGCAACAACGAGGTGTCGAAGGGATCAGGTATAAGGCATCATCAGAACAAAAAATCTTACCATAGTGAATGATGGGGGGAGTGCAGAGTGGAGACCCAAAGCCCATTAGTAGGCCACTGGAGATCCCCTTATTGAGGGGTCTCAGGGAGGAGATGAGCCAGTCAGGGTGCGATGTAACAACAATGAGAAGCACAACTTTCCTCTAGTTCCTAAATGTTTCCTCCCCGCTCCCACTACCATGACTCCAATTCGACCTTGGAAGTCTGGCTAGACCAGAGGATGTACACTGGTACAGATAGGAACTGAAAATACAGGGAATCCAGGGAGGATGAGCCCTACAGGACCAGTGGTGTGAGTGGCGAAACAGGGAGAGTGGAGGGAGAGTGGGTAGGAAGGAGGGAACCGATTGCAAGTAACTATATGTGACCTCCTCCCTGGTGGACGGACAACAGAAAAGTGGGTGAGGGGAGACGTTGGACAGGGCAAGATATGACAAAATACCAATTTATAAACTATCAAGGGCTCATGAGGGAGGGGAAAGCGGGGAGGGAGGGGAAAAATGAGGACCTAATGTCAGGGGTTTAAGTGGAGAGAATATGTTTTGAGAATGAAGTGCAAATGCGCTTTACACAATTGATGTGTGTATGGATTGTGATAAGAGTTGTATGAGCCCCTAATTAAATGTTTAAAAAAAAAGGAAAAAATATCCTCACAACTAGAGCAACAGATAATGATATGTGATAAAGTACATAATATTGATGTTGTCAAGGTTTCATTTCACTTGAATACATAATTAATATTCATGGAAGCACAAATCAAGAAATAAAGCAATATATCACATTAGATTAGACTGATGCACAAAATCTCTTCATAGTATTAAATGCAAAAATATCACCTTTCGGGAATAAGGTGTGCTTGACACAAGTCATCGCATTTTCAATCATCTCATATGAAAGATATACAATGAAAAAGATCACAGAATGAATGCATTTGAATTATAGTGTTGGGAAAATTATTTAAAATACCTTGGACTCTCTGAAAAATAAATGTTTTGGGAGAAGAAGCTTAAGAGTACGTCAAAGAAGGGAGGGTGGGTAGATTTCATCTTTTTGTACATGTTATCAGGAGAAACTCAATCTTGAAAATGGATAGCATGCTCAATAAAACAGAGTCAGGAAAAAGAGAAAGACCCTCAACAGGATGGACTGACACGGTGGTTGCAAGAATGGGTGGCTGAGCAACATGTAGTGTTGCATTCTGTTGTAATAAGATCACTGTGAATTGGATCTGGCTGCACAGCACTTAATAAAACAATAACATTTTAAAACATTGCATAATTTTGTTGATTAAACAAAAAAATGTTTGCTCACTAAATACAAAGGTTGGCTCTCTCATGTAGACAATGAATACATTTTAACTCTATTATTTCCCTTGAATGTTTATCAATTGGGCAAAAGTAAAATCTATGAATCAGTCTTAATAAAAAACTGCAGATGTGAATAATGCATTTACTAACATAAATTAAAATTTAAAGTACCCTTTACCTTTTTCTTTTCACCATGAGCTAGCTCTCTCTCAATTTATTTTATGACTTGGAGTTCTCGCATGAGATTCAACTCACATAAGTAAATTGAAGGGAGCTGCCAGAGGTTCAGGCTGGATTCAGAGAAGCTATGGAACAAGGGCTGTCATTACTGATATCAGATGGATCTTGGCTGAAAGCACAGAATAATAGAAATATACTTACTTGTGTCTTATTGACAGTGCAAATGCATTCTGCTATGTAAGTCCTAACAAACTATGGATAAGCTTGAGAAGAATGGGCATTTCACAACATTTCATCGTGCCGTGGAACTTTGACCTGGGCAGTTGTGTCAATATAACAAGGGTATACTACAAGGCTTAAAATAAACAGAGGTGTGCTTCAGAGTTGTATCCTCTCAACATATTTATTCTCTGCATGCTGAACTAATCACCAGCGAACATGGGTTATATGAAGAAAAAGGTGGTGTCAGGATTGGTGAAATACTTACTAATCACATGTGAGATGCAGATGATACAAGCTCGCTTGCCAAAAGTAAGCTGAAGTACTTGCTGATGAAGATCAAGAATTGTAGGCTTCAGTACAGTTTCAATGTGAAGAAGACCAAAATCATCACAACGGAACCAATAGTTAACATCCTTTAAAAATGGAGAAACGGGTGAAATTGTCAAGAACTTTTGCTTGTCTTGCTCCACAATCAATGCTTACAGAAGCAGCCGTCAAGAGATCTAAAGACATGAGTTGATTTCATTAAGTCTATTGCACAAAACCTCTTCAGAGTATTGAAAAGCAAGGGTGTTCCTTTGAGGACTAAGGTGAGCCTGACTCAAGCCATGGCATTTTCCATTACCTCCTATGCCAGTGAAAGTCGGACATTGAATAAGTAAGACCAAAGAGTAATTGTTGCATTTGGATTGTGGAGAAGAATTTTGGAAGTACCTTGGACAAACAAAACTGTCTTGGAAGAAGTATGGGCAGTGGGCTCCCTAGAGGCAAGGATGGTGAGACTTCGTCATATATACACTGGACATGTGAAGAGAGCAATCCCTGGGGAAAGACATAAACCTTGGTAAAATGCAGGGACAATGAAGGAGAGGAAGACCCTCAGGGTGATGGATTGGCACAGGAATTGCAACAATTGACTCCGGCACAGGGACGCTTGTGAGTCTGGCTCAGGATGGGACAGTGTTTAGTTTTGTTGTGCATAGGTCTCTATGGATTTGCACTAACAACAACACAGGAGGCAAAAGTTCACATTTCAATTATTAACATATTACACTCTTGGTTCTTTGTCTTAAGTTTTGCCTTAATAAAGACAATCAAATTTTTAATGTAAAGACATTCGCATATGTTGTTTCATCTTTTTCCTAAGCATTTAATGTTGTTTAAAATGTAGTAAAAGTTCATGTATTTTGAAATCAAAGGTTAATAATCTATAAATACACGTTAAGGACAACTTACTAAAATGTGGATATAAGTAAATTATATAAAACTATATATTTTTTTACTTAAAATGTTTATATAACTTTACTTCTTGAAAACATCTTTCCCCCAAAGATTTTTCCTTTTTCCTCTATAAAAGTGAACTTGAGTTATCATTTTGTATGAAGTGCTGGAATGTAACTTTAGCACTGTAAACCCTCCAGTGAAGCAATAAGTATCCAATTTCCTCCCTCCATTTCTTAAAATATATCTACATCAAGTATTTGAACCAAGACATTTCTATGCACTTCCTGAAATAATACTTTCTTGAAGCCTTTCCTCCTCATTAAAGAAAGCATAGCCTCTCCGATTGACAATAGTTTCATGTGATTTATATCTAGTAATATTATTTTGATAAAATGTCACTATTCCTTCAAATTCACTATTTTCTGGCATTTCTGAATAAATATTTATGGTCTGTATATTATCATTATGTATATTATGCTCTTTATCTCTTCCTTCCCCTACACAGTTGTTGAATTTCTAGCTTTTTGTCCCTATACGTCTTCTTTTTAAAACCTGTATTTACCGCTGTCTTTCTTTCTTGTTTTACTTCTTTATTTATTGATGTGTACATCGTGATTTTGTTCTCATTATGTCTGTCTATGTTGCAGCTAGTTAATTTCACTGTCCCACTACAACTTGACAACTTTCCCTTATAATCTAACACTTCAGCATTCATGTCCCAGATTTCTGCTCTATTGTCTTCCAGAACTTGCATGATGTTGAAAGATTGATGTCACCGTAGGTGACAGCTGGTGAAATTAAATTAAAAAGAAGAGGTTTCCACATTTCCAATTATACTCTATAAGGCTTCATGAACTTAATATTCCAATAGAAATATTAATCTTTTTATATTAAAATATTTTCTGACTTTTGTTAATGTTACTTTACTTATCTGAATATTCTCTTCCAATAAGATTTTATTTCAAGTGGCCTATACAGCAATAATTATATCATGAAAAGTCTTACATCTAGGAAATTTCAATAAAAAATGCTAAGAATATGCTTTTCTGATTTAGTATCTATCCAGTTAGGAAATAATCCTGATTTGCTTGGTCTCCACTGAAGTAATTGTTTTATCTATCTATGCCTAAGTGAGACATCACGTTTTTTTGAATATGATTATATTACATGTCTCATACAAAATATCACTGATTTTTGTGATGTAGCCTTAAGTGCAATACCACATGTTTAAGTGCATTATTAAGTGTTCGAGTTTTCCCTGTTATGGTGCCTTATCAATGTATAATATGCATCTAGCAAGTTACTAAAGCCTTCTAAATGATCAAATTCCAAAAGCTAATCTCCTGCAGCTCCAAATGACAGTAAAGGAACATAGATATTTGGAAAGATATATATTAGTAGTTCTCCAAATACTATGTTGTTTCTGTAAAATTGGAATCTTCAAGAATTCAATTTACCTGTCTAATTTTGACAATATATAACAAAAGGTAAACCAAGCACAATTACTTCTGATATGTAAAAAACACAATTTAAAATGTTTATATTAATTCCAATATGAAAGCATAAGCACCAAAATTCCTCCTTAGTTCTTATCCTTCAATATTCAGTGGACAGTCGCACACTGTGCACGGTATGTTTTACACTACTAGAAGTTCTGAAACCTGGCCTCAGTTTGGCAAGCTTAGATATGGATGATAAAAAAAACACAGATAATATCACTATAGTTGAGTTGGGGTATTTGTAATTATAGAACAAAATATCTCCATAGATATTAAGCACAAACTTGAAGTCCAAAGAAACTTTTCAAAATGAATGTTCTTTTTGTCCTGGTATTATGTCTTTATATTATAATACTCCATTTCTCTGACACAGACCAATTTTGTCACCCAAGATCTGATATATTTTGAGCAACGTAGAGAATTGCTTCATTCAGTGGGGCAGAGATCTACTGATACTTTAACTAAGCTGTGTACTTCTACCAAGAGAATGAAGTTTGGATTTAAACATCTTGACTTACAAATGGGCCTCCTTTATTTTCTGTATTCATTTTCCTCTTTTGTAAATGTTAAAATGATAATCAAGCTCACAGATTAACTTTGAGACCTATAAAGGGAAATGTAAGTCAGGTACTAAGCCTAATGTCAGGTGTTTAGTATGCAGACAATAAAGAGTTATTATTATTAGCTTTTTCTGAACCACCTTCTCTTTTGTATTGCTTTGAGAATAAAATAACTCTATTTCCCACCAAAAATTAATAAATACAAGAAATGAATATAACTTGGCTTTGGAGTTATTAAAAGAAAAACATCTTCTTCATGATCATTTATGTACTATTGTAAGAACAGATACTTAAAAACTTTATAAATAAACTGTATAAAGCTTGTTTGAATTGTCCAATGAATATAATTACCCCATTCAAATTTCTTACAATTAAAATAATTCAGTAATTCCATGATGCATAAATATTTGATTTGGTAAGATAAAAATATTTTATGTATGAAATAATGCAAGCAGGAATTAAAAGTCTTTTTTGAAGACAGAATACAAAGAAATACATGTTATATTTAATCATGACCCTACATACCACTTTCTCAATGAATGTGACACTAAGGTAATGGAAGACAAAATAGAATACTTGAAAATGATTGTGTGTGAATGAAAATCTCCTGAAACTGTATCATAACCAAGGCTACTGTGGCAGTCATAGAATAAATTTTATTATTATTACAATTTTTAGTGTAGGCCACTTACTATCAATGATCATGAAAGCAGTGGTCAAGTGATCAAATGATGCATTGTTGTGCTCAAATCTGCCGGACATGCCCTCTTTCAAGTATTGAAAAGCTAGGATCTTACTTTGAGTACTAAGGTGTGCCAGAGGCAAGGCATGGTGTCTTCAATCAACTCCTGTATATGTGAAAGTTGGACTTTGAGTAATGAAGACAGAAGAAGTATTAATGCATTTGCTTTATGGTGCTGGCAAAAAAAAAATACAGAAAGCACTATGGACTGCCAAAAGAACAAAGAGATCTGTCTTGAGAGAATGAATGCTCCTTAGAGACCAGGATGATATTTAGTCTCACCTACTTTAGACATGCGGTCAGGACAGACCAATCCCCGGAGAAGGACAACATGCTCCGTCAGAAAGAGGAAGTCTGTCTACAAGACAGATTGGCACATTGGCTGCAACAATGGGCTTTAACATAAGAATGAATGTGGGAATGGTACAGGAGTAGGCAGTTTTGTTCTGTTGTACATAGAATTGATATGAGTTAGAACCAACTCAATGGCATCTAGCAATACCACTGTGTAAAAACCAATACAATTCTGCTTTTGAACATTCATATGTTTAACATATACATATGTATATATGCACATATATATATCATTAATAAAGTGCACATTAGGGTCTTGAACCATGACTTTTAGTGAGATTCCAAAATTCCTCTTATAAACCTCATATTTATATTACCTTTAAATCACTTCCACTTGTATAAAATGTATTACGAAAGATAAAATCTAATGACCTGTGATTTCAGAAACTGTGAAGTTTCCTTGAATGTACATGTGATATGTGTATGTGCAATCACAATTGGACTTAAAAATAAATAATAATCCACATATCATACAATTCAATAGATCAAGAATTAATATTAAGAAGAGTTGTACCACCATTACCACAATCCATTTGCAACATTTTGTTCTTTCTTGTACTCATTGTTGTTAACTCCCCATGTGGAATATGTGCCAATAAGACTGTTTAAAAGCAAACAAAATGTATAAACAATAAAAAATATAAAATATATACTGATATAAAATTGTCATCGCCCTCAAGAATTTCCAGTATATCCACTCCTCACTTATCACAATGTTTAGGTTCCAAAGACCATGTCATTATATGAAAAGTGGCATTAAGAAAAATAAAGAAATCAAATAACCAAAACACATTGATTATGTCATTATATAACTTTCAAGTTATGTCATTATATAACTTCTAAATGACTGGAAAAATGGAATAGTAAAGTTGATGTATAGTACTAACCATCACAGTCAGCAATATTCTCACCTTCCACTTCTACATTACTTTTTGACAGACACAGGTAGTGAAGGTGCAAAATAGTTGGACACAGGTATGTGCCACTTAGTGTCTACAAAGCACTCTGTAGTTTTAATGTGCTATCAGAAAGGACCAGTTCCTGGAGGAGGCCATCAAGCTTGGTAACTTAGGAATTCAAAATAGTGGAAACATTTTGTTTTAGGGGGATTTCTCTGGAGAAGTAAAACTCATGACACGTTTATGTATATGATGTGTGTGTATATAGAAGGAGATTTATGTCAAGAAATGGCTAACAGAGTTGTAGAAGTGGGTAAGTAGAGTCTGGATAAAGTTCACGGGCTGATGTAAGGTAGAAGCTTATCCTTACTTGTACAGCAATGGGGGCTGACAGACAGGAAGAAAGAACATGAAGCAGAGAAGCCACAGAGTACTCATCACTTTTTCTCCCAAAATTGCATGCCTGCTCCACAGAACATCCCATCATGGAGTTGACCACATTATGTTCCAAAACAGATCACATCATGGGAGAATGATGATCCAACCAAGGTAACATAAAACCTAGCTATCACAACTTTTCTCAAGATGGATTAAGACAACTATTGCAACAATGGGTATAAATTTAGGATTATGTTGTCATACAGCTGGTGTGAAGCAAAATTGTTTTGGATACATCTAAGAACAACAACATGTATATCAAAGGGTAGATATTCTTTGTCATGAATTAATTCTGACCCACAGTGACCCTATGGAACGGTGTAGAAGTGTCCTTGTGATTTCTGAGAGAGAAACTCTTTATGGGAATAGAAAGTGAGATGAAGTCTCAAACAAGGAAATGCTGTGGAATTTCCATTTTTCTCAAGGTTATCCATGCGTTGTTTTGATCCACAAAGTTGAATTCCTCTTCACAGTCAATAGAACATCAGTAAACATCTTTCAGTTGTTCTCTGCTTTCAGTCAAGGTCCATCTCACATCAGCAATGATTTCCCTTTTTCGATATCGTCTTCAAAACCTTGCCTGAAACTCTGGCAGCTTCCTTCAAAGTACTGCTACAACCATTGTTGGGTGATTTCAGCAAACGTTTACGCACACGTGATATTAGTGATATTTGTCTATAATTTATTCATTGTTGGGCCAGCTTTCTTTAGAATGAGTAGGAAGGGAGATCTTTCCCTGTCAATTGGCAAAGGAGCTGTCTACCAAATTTCTGGGCAGAGCTGAATGAGTGGTTCATCACCTTGTGAAAGCATTTCAATTGGTATTCCATCAATTCTTGGAACCTTCTTTTTGGCTAATGCTTTTAGTGCAGTTCGGACTTATTACTTCAGCACTGTTGGTTCTTGTTCCTATGTTAGCTACCTCTTGAAAAGGTTAAACATTGACGAATTCATTTGAGCTCAGTGACTGTGTATTCTTGCATCTTACCACGATGCTTTCTGCCTCATTCAATATTTTGCCCATGGAATCTTTCAATATTGAGGCTTTAATTTCTTCTTTAGTTCTCTCAATTAAATATTTCTATGTGTGTAGTTCCTTTTCGTTATTTTCACTCTGCCTTTGCTCATTTCATTAATAATTTGATTTTGTCTTCTCAAGCTTACTAGTTCCCTATATAGATTGTGCAAACACATAGTAATATAGAAAATAAACCAATTCTGTCATGATAATTCCAACTCATGGCAGCCTCATTTCTGTTAGAGTAGAATTATGCTCAATCAGAGTTTCAGTGACTGATTTGGAGAGCATGAATTCGATTCATTCATAGACAGGTCTAGGTAAATGCAGCCTCCAACCATTAAGCTAACATTTTCTCACATTAGCCACTTTCACTCTTCAGAGACTCCGATATCGGCGGTGATGTTTACAAGAGAGATACACAGTTGTACTAAAAACATATCTCCCTTTCTCTTTCCCTCCTTTCTTTTTTTCTTTTCCAGAAATTTTCAGGTCGCATGATGCACAAACCATAATACTTTGGAAATATTAGACACAATGTGGTAATTCTTACATAATTTAAATGTTATGTTATAATAATCATATAACAAAATGAATTCATAATACATAAATATTTTAAAATTTGGACGGAAGAGCAATTCTCTCTTAACATGAGTGATAGTATAAATCTAATACATCCTATTTAAGATGGACTGTGAAAATTTAAATCTGTATGGATTAGGCATGTAACTGCTACCTGCAAGGTCAGAGTTCAAGCCTATGAGCTGCTCCCTAGGGAAATTGTAGGCTCTCTCTTCCCATAAAGGTTTACTGTCTTAGGCCATCTATGGTATTGAGTTTCTCTTGGTCTTTGTTATGTCCCTGTGGTGCCAAGGCTAACGGCTTAGCTACGAATTGAAAACTTGGCAGTTATAATTCTGTAGAAAAGTATGCAGCAGTCTGCTTCCACAAAGATTACAATCTTGAGACTTCTGTTTAATTCAACTTTGTCCCTTGGGTCTCTATGAGTTGGAATTTGGCTTATTTGATGTACGTGCTATCACAAGCAAAGGAGGGGAAGAACACTGAGATCAAATGGTAAAGATTCATTTATAGGACAAAACAGAAACCCTTGGTGTAAAGAAAATAGAGCGCTATGAGTACTTATCACTTGCTCAAAGTCACAAGGCAACATGAGAGAGATTTAAAATTTGGGCAGAATCAAATGGTCCATGTAGAATTCAGTTCACCTTCAGGTCATCGACCTTTTCATCTATTGAGATCTTTGTGAGATCTCTGTAAACTACACTACTTCATGGACGTTTCTTTAACTTTCAACAAACTCTACACATTTTAATATTATGACTAAAGAAAAATAAAAAAAACAACCTCACTGCCATCAAGTTAATGCCTACTGATAGCGACCCTGTCAGGCAGGATAGAGCTGACCCTGTGCGTCTGAGAGACTACAACTCTTGACAGGTGTAGAACGTCTCCAAGTTCTCCCACGAAGTGCCTTGTGCTTTCAAAGCGCTGACCCTGCAGTTCAGCAACTCAAAGGGTAATCACTAAGCCACCAGCATTCCTTCTAATATTATGACACAAGCAAAAGAAAACCCCACTGCCATGACATAGATGTGAACTCACAGTGACTCTATAGGATAGGTAGAATTGACCCTGTGATTTCTGACACTGACCCTTCACTGGAGCAGAAAGGCCCATCTTTGTCCCAAGGAGTGACTTGAGGTTTCAATCTGCTGAGCTCGCACTTAGCGACCCTACGGAATCCCTACACTGCTGTGGCTCTTTCAATACGATGACAAGGAGTTACTGAAGCCTCAGAGCCAGCAACTGATAAGCTTGCACTGATCCTTTCATGATAGGTCATAAAAGACAATTTAAATATTTGTCCTGAGAAAAGAGGTAACATATAATACAAAGTTCACACTTTCTTGACACTCCTAAATACCATTACCATTTCAGGCCTCAAATTTAAAACATATATATTTGGCGACATTTTCCAGGATTTTTAATTCTGTAGACTGTACATCTTTGAAACCTTTCCTCTCAGTGAGTAAAGAACTTTATTAAATAGTAAATAGTATACTCTCCTAGGATTAGAGATCTGATACCAAAAAAGGTCGATGATTTGAACCAACTGTTTGCTTACCCGAGAAAGATATTCAGCTTACTTTCAAAAAGATTACAGAATTGAAAAGTTGTGGGTGATTTTTCTCCATAGAGCCAAGGGGAGGTTCAATTGAAGGGGCAGCAATTGGTTTGGTAATATTAAGCGTCACTACCCCAGGAGCCCAGTCTCTGTCTCTGCAGCTTAATGGTCCCCCAAAAAGAGGTCTGGTAGCCACTTCAGTTGCCTAGGCCACTAAAGATTGAATCTAAGGTTAGGATGATAGATTTTACTTGGGAAAAATAATATCTGTTCTGTGTAAGTTCTTTGGCTCTGATCCTATCATCAGCTCTTTAAACATCAACATATGTGGCTTTAAGTTTTAATTAAAGGGATTAACATAACAAATCCCTGAAATAGGATCGCCCTTTTACATGCCTTTCTGTTATAAGTAAAAGATAAAAATAATACAGTAATTTTATTTGGGCCTTTGATAATATTCTTTTCAGATACTTGGGTATTTTTAATTTTTCATTTTTTCCCCAGATACCTGTTAAATGATGTATACATAAGTCCAGTAAGCACACAGTCTTTGTCATATGGTTAGTAAATGAAGTACCAAAACATGTATGAATATTTGCTGATAAACACCACTAAATTTCAATAATCATTAAAATGTGGATGATATGCACATAGTATTTGCTTGAAATTAATTAAGCTTAGAATTTCCAGGAAATAAGGATAAGCCAAAAATCGTATTAATGTTTTATGTTTTACATACAATTTATGCCTTCTATTTTCTGTTGTGCATAATGGGGAGGAGATGAAGCAATGTCCATTACTATCAATAATGGAGATTGTCTAGAGATTTGCTAGGAAATAAATAAAATATCTATGGGAGTAATTTATGTTTCAAATGACATCCCTTAGTTAAAAAATGTTTCTAAAACTGACAAATAAATTTCACTGAGCAATATGATATCCATAGTATTTGCCAGAGAAGCAAGCCACATATCAGGAGGTGATCTGAGCTTTGGGGGAATATATCTTCTCACACCAACCCCATGTGCATTCTCCTCCAATGTCTCACATAACACTAAAACATATTTGTGATAGAGGTCACAGTAAAAGAAAATCAAATTCTTATCAAACTTTACTTTAACTCAACCAGTCATGCTTTTCACTTAATATTGGAAATAAAATAGAAAAAGAAAGATATAAATAATAGATTGTTTTCTTTACGATATTTAATAACTTTTTATTTAGTATAAATAAACAGACAAATAGAATCTCATAATTAGTCTCTTTTTATTTGGGTTCAGATGTGATTGATAAATAGGAAAATATTTCCTATTTAATTTTCTTACAATTCTTGAAAACAATTTTTTTTAATCGTTTTGTTAGGGGCTCATAAAACTCTTATGACAGTC
>NW_022106084.1:3417814-3420370 GCF_000313985.2 Echinops telfairi
ATAATCCCCTCCCTGGGGCATGGACAACAACAAAGTGGGTGACAGGAGACATCAGACAGTGTAAGACATGAAAAAAAATGTATAAATTATCAAGGATTCATAAAAGAGGGATGGTGGGAGAGGGAGGGGGAAAAATGAGGAGCCGACCAAGGGCTCAAGTAGAAAGCAAATGTTTTGAGAATGATGAGGGCAACAAATATACAAATGTGCTTGACACAATAGATGTATGCATGGATTGTGATAAGAGTTGTATGAGCCCCCAATACAATGATTAAAAAATAATAAAGTGTTAATGCTTCTTTGTCTACCTCAAGAATTGCAAATTGCTCTTTGCATAATCCTGGCATGAGTACGCTGGCAAGGAGACCTAAAGACTATGTCAGTCTTCCCCCTAAGAAAGCTCTGAGCTCTGGAGTGTTTATACTGCAGGGACCCCGGCGCCCTAACTTCTGTCTGTCTGTTTTGTGTATAAATTTCCTATTGTAGATCATAACCTTTTGGAACCAATTTCATGTCTAAGATAGTAGCTGGTCTCCACATTATCTTACAATTCTGGAATTAAAATCCATTATTCACCCATTATGCATGATTTCCCCCCCCTCCCATAATTTCTGAGAATTTAGAAATAGTCAGTGCATTACTATTTTATCCATGGCAATTACAATTTTTGTCAGTTTTATTCTTCCTTCTCTATTATCTTACCAATCGCACTAAAACATGATTCTAGTTATTTAGACCCTATGCATTCATAAAATAAATCCTATATTTAATGTCAGTTTTTTTAAAAGGTAATCTAAACAAGTAGGTGCAATGAAAACCATTACAAAAGGGGAAGAATTATTTATTCCTATTAAATTGATTGAATTGAAATATTATGGGTTTCAGTATCCTGAAGCAGTTATTATAGTGCATCAGTTATGTAAAAACAAAAAAGTTATGTATTATTAGAATTATCTTTTTTTCACTCCTCTTGTTAGCTTAAATTTGCCAAAGAACATAGACATATAATATTTAAGAACAAAACATCCCATTTGCTTCATTCATAATTCAACACACTGCCCAGATTGTCATAACTTTTAATGATTCTACCTCTTTTTTAACTTCTGCTCCTTCATTACTTTGTATTCAACAATAAAGGCATGCATTCCTTTGATGATCTGATAAAAATCTATTGATCTTCTCACAGATATAATATATGCACATATATGCAACATTTGTTTTCAATTTGGTACACTCCCTAATCCCCTAAAACTGTCTTCATTTCATCTCTCTTAAATTTCACTATCGCTGTGAAAAGATACTCAGATCCACATTCTCCTCAATTTTGAGAGCTCTCACCCTCAGACAAGTGCTTAGCACTTCATATCTAATTTACTGCCGCCCTAACCTCCCTGTATCCTCCAACTCAATGCACCTTACAAACAGCTAAGGCTGGATGTTGTCTCTCAAAATCTCTTTCAAGGTGTCTGTTCACTCAAAAGTCTCCTACTCTGTTTTTAGTACTTGTTCTTCTCATCTAACTTAAAAACCCTCTTTTCATCTTTTTCCCCCTAAACTCACTGCCTTATCCCACTCCCTCATTACAGATTCTGGAAGGTAATAAGACAAGAGTTGTAAGAAGAAGTAACTTCTTCCTTGCTGTGTGCCTCTTTCTTTCTTTCTTTTTTTGCAAGCGATTTCACAGCTACTCTTAGAGATCTCACATATGTCTCCTGCAATATGTGTGCGTACAGTGAACATGATGTGCACTTGATGGTTGATATAACATTCAAATAAATTCTACCTTATTTATCACTACACTTAAAATTCACTAGGAAAAATAAGCTTTATATCCTACGCTCCTGTCTCAGTACCTTGCCTCCTTTTCCAACTTTAGATTATAAGTCCTGTGTTCTCTGGGAAAACACGTGTACATTTATAGCTATATATCACTATAGTAAGCACAAATATAAGTTAATACATTTTACTTCCTATATGTTTTAAAAGAATGAAAATAAAACCTACTTCAATGAAAACTTAATATTCTTTAAAATTATCTTTCAGTAGTGCATTTTCCTTGTGTTTTGAACCCATGTTGGAGTGGAAAGAGGTAAAAATACAGACAGGACAAAAAAACATGCCATTATCTCTGGATGCACATATTTTTGAATAGCAAGCATGTCAGTTATTTCAGTGATATAAGAATAGCCCGACACAAATCAAAGCAGGTATCCAGAAATAAAGCATCTGCAGTGCTTATGGACATAGAGGTGGGAAGAACAGTGTCAAAATTTGTGACAAGAGGGGCTTATATGACTTTTTAGCTCAAAAGGAAGTACTTGGTGATGGAGGCACAGAATAATCACTACATTATTAATTTGCACTGTAGCTGAACCTCTAGGCTTGCTACATTTATATTTACATTTTGAGAATTCAGAGTATGTCACACCAAATCTACAAAGTGACACGCGAAGAAGCTAACGGGAGCCGCCGGGGGGTGGGGTGGAGGAGGGTTCTATTTAGAATTATTTCCACTGCACATTGAGACTAGAATATACTAAACTAGTATTTGCCATA
>NW_022106084.1:3421524-3422402 GCF_000313985.2 Echinops telfairi
TTTTCATTAAAGGATTTACCTCTTCTAGACATTTCAGTGTTGAAATATACAATATCTATCTCATGTGCCTGGTTTATTTCACTTAATATTTTAAGATACACCAATGTGGTATTATCTATCAGATTTTCATTTCTTGTTATAAAATAACAAATAATACTAACTGTGTGCATATATATAAACATGGGTATGTATAGGAATATTATATAGGTAATATATTACATATTTTCCATTCATCTCTTGATAGATATTTGATGGTTCCAAACTTTAGCTACTATGAATAATGCTGCAATGATGCAATGATCTTTGGAATACATGTGTCTGACTTTCTTGGAATTGTGTCAAAGATTGTGTCTAGGAGAAAAATAGCTAGACCATCTGGTATTTCTGTTTACATTTTTAGGAATTGACTAACATTTTTCCATAGGGATGGTGCTATTTACATTCCCTCAGCAATGTGACATCGAATTTTATTTTTATTTTTCTGGTTTTTTGAGTAATTACTTTAGGTGGTGTGTAGGGTACCTTTTTACCTGCTGTTGGTAATTTATAATTAGGTTGTTAGTTCTTGTTGTCTCAGAGGGAACTGTTAAGACTCTAAAAGAAAAAGGACGAACAAGCTAATTAAAAATGGGCAAAGCCCTTGAATAAGTATTTCTTCAAAGACAGTAAATCAATTATATATATAAGTCAAGGACTACTCTCAGATGTAATGTTATTTTTTTAAAAACTTCAACATTTCAACAAGAAAATACAAATAATCCAATTTAAAAATTAACAGAGGACATAAACAGTTCACTAAAGAAAATATCATGGTAACCAGTAAACATGAAGAAATGCTCACAATTGTTAATCATATAAGAATCTTCCTCAAAACAGTA
>NW_022106084.1:3424136-3489312 GCF_000313985.2 Echinops telfairi
TCAAATGGACCAATGGATGACATGAATATCAGACATTGCATCCTTGAGACCAGACAATTCTATGCCTGGTTATCACTAACAATAGACTGAGAAGGACACTTCAGAAAGTCTAGGATAAATTAGGAGAAAACTGTGGAGGGTAACTGAAAATCATAATTAAAAAAGGAAGGAAAAAGAACTAAGCTTACTAGATGGATAGAGAATGCTGAAATCCCTAGAGTGCAGTTCTTAATCACTCTTCATTCTGAAATGAACTCACTCCCCGGGTTCAGTTTTCAGATGAGTAATAGATATGTGTATAAGGGGAGCAATAACACTAGGGAGTTATGAAGTACTTAGTATAATCAGTCATTTGAGATTTGAAGAGAGGCCTTTATACAATAACAGACTTACGATGAGTTAGGAAGGAAGGGTCAATGGAGAGAGGGAACGCAGAGAGGAAGTGTGATAAGTGATGCTCCATTGTGGAGATTCTAATCAATGCAATAAAACAAAATATGTTTGAATTGGTGACAGGAAAATTGATCTGCCCATCACACAGTTTACAATAAAATATTCATCCAATTCACAATAAAAAAGCTTCTTTTTAATCCAAAACTGTATAATAGAAATTGTGAAAATGAAATGACTAAAATCACTTCTGTATTTATTTGGTTATTGTTATATTAATGTACAAATAATGTTAGTATCTGAAATAAAACATATATTTAAATTAAAAAACACATGTGATAATCTCTAGAAACCGAATAAATTATAGATAAAAAATTAAGAAACTTGTGTTATGTAATCTTCAGTTATTGTCTGGAAAAATAAGACCAAATGGGAACTAAATACACATTTGATTAAAACAATTAATGAGCTCCAAATTCAAAATAGTGGATATATGAGTGTCAAGAGTACATTACAAAGATAATACAAGAATGAATCTACTATTATTCAGGTAAAGAGAAATGGAATATTTGTCACATCACACTTCCATTTGGCATCAATAATAATTTCCATACACATGTACAGTGCACTCACCTACTTCTCACCAAGCCCCACAAACATCACTCAGAGGTATTAGCTTAAAATATACCCGTAAGACATTATCAGCTAAATCATAATTCCCCAAATGTAGTTGGCCTACCAACCACCCTCTAGGCCCAACAAAGTGTTTCGTATCCCCAGCAATGAAAAACTTTTGTACTATAACCTATAATGCAAATTCCCCAGAGCAGGGTATCGCTCGCTGCTTTGTGAAACACTGATCTAAATCCAGTCAAGGTATGCATGCCTATTTATTTTTGATAAAGTGTTACATTCTAACCTAACTGCATATTCCACAATCGACTTCTTTTTTATATTAATAAATCACTTTAATGGGGGCTCTTGCAGCTCTTCTAACAATCCATACAACGATTGTATCAAGCACATTTGTTGCCATCATCATTTCCAAAACATTTCTTTCAACTTGAGCCCTCGGTGCCAGGATCTCTTTTACCCCCATAATTTACACCATCCGCTGTCTCCCTTCACATATATTTCTATTGTTCATCCCCCGTGCATGTGTGTGTGTGTGCGTGTGTGTGTGTGTTGGTGGTGTTATACGTCAATCATTGCAATCGGTTCCCCCTCATAGTCAACTTTTCAATGCTCTCTGTCTGATAGTAAGGCTCTTCACATCCCCGGATCATGGTCAGAGGGGATTCACCAGAGGAGCATGCCTATTTTAAGATGAGGTTCCTTAGTGAACCGATGGATTGGTATTGGCCATTTTGAACCAATCGATCCCATGACTTACTATGCTGGACATGACAATTCAAGAAGAATTGCATTACATTCATCACTAAAAAAAACATTTCAAGGTATTTCTTGAAACTTAGTGTTGTTTTTGGTAGAATAACTTCTATATGCCTAAAAGAAAGACCAGTTAATGGGACAGGACAAGCTAATGAAAGTAGATATCTGCACACAGCTTCTTTGGATCACCATGATTACATCTCAACCCAGGGACTATATTTTCCAGGCCCTTTGCTACCCTGACATCATCTATTCTGAACAGCTTGCTACTCAAACACAAGTTCCTGAGGATCTCATGGATGTGAGTGCCTTTATAAAGCTTAGTGTTCATGCTTGAGGTGGGAGATGGGGAGGAACACGGATTCTGACCATACTGCTGTGTAACTTTTGTTTTTGTTTTTTCCTCCTAAGAGCTTCTAATAAAAATCTGCATTGCCCTATGGTGGTCTTCTCCACACCTAGTCCCTGGCCCTATATATCCCAAGGTAAAATTTTCTCCTGGTTAAACAAGACCTTAACTCCAGTTACATATCTAGTGAGCCAGTCAGGAGAAAGAGGGGGCACTGGACCAACAAAAAGCACCATTCCTCACCAAGATGAGGCCTGACTGGAGTCTTACCCAGGCAAGAAGGCATGCGACTGCCAGAATCCCTTGTAATTCTGTCTTTTTTTTTACCTCCACTAACAATCCAATGAGATCCCAGATGAACGAGAAACTTACCTTGAGAATTTTCCTGATCATTCTCTTGTATCCCTTTTGGTTTGGGGAGGCTGTCTTCTCTCACAGGCTAAATTAAAGTCTCTGTAAGGCCCAGTGTGGAGCAAGGTGTACTTCTTCCATCTAAAATCTGATAGGGAGGGCCTTTGTAGACCTTTATTTTTCTGGGATTTGGGGATCTTCCCCTGGGGTATCTCTGTAATGTCTGGTTAGGATGAAACTATTTTCTTTTCAGCTGTGAGGCTAGTATTCTTCAGCATCTCTCTGTCTTGCCCTAGGTTTCTGCTTCCTTAAACTTGGTCTGAACTTGACCGGTCTTCTTGTTCTTTTGCCCTGTATTGTGAATGTTGTGAGCCTGATGTGTAGAAAAGAATATTGAACTTAAGGTTTTACAAGCATTTAATGGACTCTATCTTTAAGTCTAGGGAAAAGCAGACCATGGGTATGGTCTGCTTAATTTCTGAAACACATGGGTTTCCTCTTTATACAAGATGGTGAACCACATGAAGCTACATGTGGTGCTTCCATAGGGTAAATAGGCCTCTCTTTTGGAAGTCCCTGCTGACTTCAGTAACATTTTATTTAGCTTATTTCTTCCTCTGTTAACCAACTGATTTATATGATTTGAATAGGACAGACCTTCTAAAGAGTGCACTATTCAATTTCAAGAACATCTAATGGATAGTAGAGATTAGATGATGTGAATTTGGATATATTTTCTTTACTTAGAGTCTTAACTTTTATTTTGTATCATGTGCTTTTTAATAAATTAAACTGGTTTAATATTGTAAGGAACAAATATAATTGTATGTATAACAACTTTAGAGTCAACAGCTTTAATATATTTGCTCCTTATAATTAGGACAAATGTTTGTTGAAATTGCAAGTTCAAATACCTTTTTTAAAAAACAAAAAATGTCTATCACTCTGACCACCTCACTGCTGTGGAGTCAATTCTGACTTATAGTGACCCTGTAGAGAGTGGACATGCTCTCATGGGTACAGAAACTTCACCTTTCTTGTGTACATATTCAGGTATGCTAAATAATGTTTCTATTTTTAAAGAGTTATTATAAGAACTAGAGTAAAAAGAAATTATAACAAAGACAATGTTAAAAAATTAATTAATGATACTATTGATATTGTTGAAAGTTTTCATTTTGACCAAAGCTTAATTACTTTAAGCTATTTGTGAGGAGAAGGGCTTTAAGATTCAATAAAATTAACTAAGAATTAGGTTTCCTGAATTTAAATGACACTATATTTTTATTCCTAGTTTAGATATTGAGTTTGTTCTTTGATTAGTCTGGCTTCCAGGTGAAAGATAGACTGAATTTATTGAACCGCATGGTCTCAGAAAGAGGCTGCTGCTGCTGTATCACTTCTCAGATCATTCCAGACCAGACAAAGCTTCAGAACACATTGGATCATCCAAACTTAACTTCTGATTTTGTAGTTAGCCTAACATATACCATGTTCACTTTGTTCCACATCACAACTTTTGTTGAAAGTTTTATGACTTTCTGTGCTGCTCTTGGACCTGTATTGTCTCATCTAATGGTGACAGGGAACATTTATATCTTCAAATTATAATTCTTACCCATAAGCATAGTGTTTGAAGATATTTATTTTTTGTTTAACATTTCTTGCAACTTTTAATTCACTTTGTTTGAGTTTACCTTAGATTGGGAATTTCCCACTTAAACATATATCTGTATATCTATATCTATATGGAGAAAGACACAGTTCTCTTCTCATATAAAGAGTTACAGTCTCAGAAACACACAAGGGTAGTTCTACCCTATAGAAAGAGTCAGTATGAGTCAGAATCCCCACAATTGCTGTGAGTTTATATATATATATCTTACTTTGACTTGACTATGGCCATATCAGATTTTTCATATATAGACATACATTTGTTTTGTAGAATTGCTAAGATATTTGACCAACAATTTTCTATAAGAATGGACTTCTAAATGGTTGATTAATTAAATTCGGAACCCACCACACTGAACCAAGATTTCTAGAACTCTGAAAGGTAATGGGATTCATGTGAATTACAGCTGATCCAAAATTTGTCAAAAATAGAAATTAGCTACTTAATAGATGAAATACTTCTCTAAAATTCTTTTGTAGGAGTATTATGAACATGTTAAAAATGGTTCTTTGCATATAAATGACTGCTTATAAAATTTATTTTAATTTAATCTGCAGTCAGGTCTGAGGCAGAATGGGGCAGGAGTTTATCCATTAGGATGTATACCTTTCCAGCATTGACCCAGAAGCCTTGTGGCTTAGTGGGCTACAGTTTGGGTTACTACCACAAGGTCAGCTGTTTGAAACCATCAGTCACTTTGATCAGGATTTCTGCATGCATGCGTATTTTCAATCTCAGTAACCCACAGCAGGCAATTCTATCTTGCCCTTTTGGGTCACTGTGACCCAGAACTGATCTGAAAGCAGAGGCTAAAGTCCATTACAAAATATATGTGGGATTATATCTCAGGCCACTTTCCCCACCAATGTTGAGACAGAGTGGGCCAGGCAGTTTTACTTTGCTGGTCTTATGAGAATTTCCCAACCCTCAAATGATCACTTATTCTGAGTTCACATGTTTATAAATCCCAAAAGGCAAGCAGGAAGTGCAGGGATTCTCTTAGCCCTTCCCACTCCTTTTTCTAATTCCCATGTATTCAACAAACAAACAGGTTTGGGAAGGGGACCCCTTCTCTGAGGAGACTTGTAACAATGGAGAGGAAAAGGGAATGGTCACGGCCACTGTGATGGTCTCCTCAGCTCCCTTGCAGATGGGACAGCAAAACGTAATTCCTCCAGATGCTTCTCTGAGCTGTGTCCTTCAAACCTGGGACAACCTTAAATCTCAGACCCTAAAAGAAAGCAGAAACATTCTTTGTCATAAGTTAAGGGCAATGGGGAAATTTGGCCTGACCCTGGTAGACTAAGCTGCCATTAACCAAGGCTCTCATGAGAGCCTTTTTAAAAACAAAAGTACAAATTTGGGATAGGTCCAGCAACCCTATGAATTTAAGTGTGGAGAATCTCAGGAGGTGTGGTCTGTCCACAAGAAAGAAGTCTAGGCGAACTTTATCTGTTGTACTAATTCCTCCTGATAGACTAAGGGGCCTTCAATGCTTATTCAAATTTAAAGCCGAACAGACTACTCCAGGCAGAAGCAAGTATATTCCAAAATCCTCTACAGCCATTGAACTCCATTTGGATTTCTATTATTACTGAGTTTGCCTAACATTGACAACTTATGTCAGAATACAATTGCCACCTGTTGTTATTAGAATCCTCACTTATTATTGTGTTAGTTCAGGTAGGCTAGAGAAACAAAATTCATAGACATGTGTATAAGAAAGAGGTTTATATACAAGAGCAACTGTACATTAAGAAAACATCCCAGCTCCATCCAGATGAAGTCCATAAATCCGATATTAGCCCATATGTCTGCTACCAATCTATAAAGCCCTCTTCTGATTCACAAAACACATGCAATGATGTCGAATGCGGGACAATCACAGGCCAGTGGGTAGAAAGTCTTTGGATCTAGTAGCGTTTTAAGCATCACAACAGTCAGGGGTCTCATGTGGCTCCTCCAGTTCCCAGGACTGCATCAGGGTAGGTCCATGTGGGTTGTCTTCAGGGATCTCTCATAGGAAGTGAGTAGAAAGATGTCTCCCACCTCCATGGAGGAAATTCCGGAGTTCTCAGAATTTCCAGGATGGGCCAGGCCCACACAGAGGCCTCAATGGCTATGACCCATTGACAGATTAGACTCCACCCCTTCACTCATAATCTCGCAAATTGGCAAACAATTATATAACTACCACAATTATTTTCTGCCCTTGTCCTGCAGGCTATACTTCCCTTCAAGGAAAAAGTGTTAGAAACAAAGCTTGATAAAATTTAATAACTCTGAAGATTTCTTGATAGCAAGCACCAGTTTTCAACAATATAAATGTGAACATATTACTATATATGTGGAATACAAAGAACTCAAAATATCTGCAGCTGTAAGAAGAGACCATGAAGAAACTCACTATCATCAGCCAAAACAAGATAGGGATCTTCTATGACAGAAACCATTAATTCTTCACATATAAGTTCAGGTTGAAGTTGAAGAAAGTTAAAACAAGTTCACTCACTCCCTGCCACTGAGTCTTTGACCTATAGGACAAAGTAGACTTGTCCAACTGCGTTTCTGAGGCTATAATCGTTATGGAAGCAGAATGCCTCATCCTTCACCTGCAGAACACCTGGTGGCTTTGAACGGCTAACTTTGTGGTAGCAGCCCAACTCGTAACCAACTAGACCATCAAACAAGTCCATAAGAGTCAAAATGGGATCTTGAGTGTATCTCACCAAAATGTATAGACCATCTCAAGAACAGTATTGCTGCACTGACCACTAATGAACTGAAACCAGATGAGCTGGGGTATGGCATCCTGCACATCACCAGTGAGGAAAGCAAAGGATCATTAAAAAGATAGAAACAAAAGAAGTGACATACAGTATTGACAGGAGCTCCCCCCAAACTTGCTGTTGAACATAGAGCAACTAAAGCAAGTTGAAGAAATGATAGAGTAAATGAAAATTCCAAAGGAACCAACCTTCAAGAAAACAAAGTTAAGCATTATAATGACCTGTGTAAAGATCAAGAGTTAGGAAACCAAAGGGAAGAACATGATCAGAGTACCTCAAGTTGAAGAAGCTGAAGAAAGAAAATCAGTCCTCAATGTGCAATATTTTAAGGATTCCTTGGGGGAAAAAATGAATGATTCAGGAACCATCAAATAAGATGACAGGAATATACAGCGTGATTGTGGCAGACAAAATTGGTCCGCCTTCAACTATTTCAGGAGGTAGTAATTGATCAAAATCAGGGGTATGGAAGAAAGAAGTCCAAAGAGCACTGATGGCATGAGTAAGAACAAATGCTAGGTTGGCGAATTTGAGTCAAGGGCAGAATGAGGAACAATGGAAAGTATTCCAGCACAGAACGAGGGGAAGAGCTGAAAAGACACATTTCCTTTATTAATGGTTTTCAAAAGGGAAGGAATTCCTAACACAGGGAGGGGGAAGTAGTAAAAGGGCAAGGTACAAATGACAGAATTCAACTTCTGGTTCTGGCCAGATGATAAGGAAATTGCATGAATTTTGTTGCACAAGCAACATTTGTAATGGGGAAGCATACTATGAAGTGTTATCTAAAAACAGAAGGCCCAGCATCCGCAGTATATAAATAAATAAATAAGCACCTTATATTTCCATTCAGAAGGTGCTCTCAAATTAGTTGACACATATAATCTGTGCTGGATGTAACCTTCAACCTCTCTGAACACTTTCTTTTGAACCTGACCTAGACCTGAGAGCGGGACCTAAAGCTTTCATGACTCCAGGATTGATAGAAATGTTTCATTAGTCTGTACCAAAATATTTGCCAGACAGCTATCTGGCTAACAAAGGGAAGAGATGTATATTTGGACCTATTCCAAAAATAGATGATATAACAGAATTAGGTTATTATCAAATAATACCATTAATATCATACAAGTAAAATTTTGTTGAAGATAATTAAAAAGTGACTTCAACAGTATAAGCACATGGAAATGTCAGAAATTCAAACTGGATTCCAAAGGGGATATAGAAGGAGAGATATCCTTGTTGAAGCCAACTAGGTCTCAGCTGAAAGGCGAGACTACCAGAAAAAAAAACATTGACTAATTTGTTTGTTTTTTATGCTTTGCAAATATATATGACTGTGTAAATCCGAATTAACTATGGATTGCATTATTTAGAAAAAGAATTCCAGAAATTAATTGTGACCCTATTCATCTGTTCAAAGACCAAGAGGCATCCATTTGTACAAAACAAGGGGATACTGCCTTCCTTAAAATCAGAAAAGGTGCCACCAAGCGGGTATTGAGTCACCATTCTTATTCAAGCCATATGCTGAACAAATAATTCCGAAAGCTAAATTAAGAAGAACTAAGTTAAGAAGAATTTAGCATCAGCATTGAATTCATAGTCATGCCAACCATTGTTATGTACATGATACTCCCTTGCTTGCTGAAAGAGAGGGGACTTGAATCTCTTTCAGATGAACATCAAAGACTATAGCCTTCAGTTTGGGAACTATGGCAACTGGACCATTACACAACACCATAATAAATGCACAAAAATTTGAAGTTGTCAGGGATTTAATTATACTTGTGTTCACACTGACAGTTCATAGAAACAACAGTCAAAAATCAAATTATATATTTGGACAAATGATATATAGGGCAAGTCTGTTGCACAAGACCTTTCTAAAATATTATAGGATATAGCTGTCACTTTGAGAACTACCCTGTTTCACCAAAAATAAGACAGTGTCTTATATTAATTTTTGCTCCCAAAGATGCGCTAGGTCTTATGTTCAGGGAATATCTTATTTTTCCATGAAGAAGAATATGGTACTCATTTATTGTTGAACACAAAAAAAGGAAATTTATTACCTGTGTATGGTATGGTAGTTGTTGTCATCACAAACCAGCATAACCAGACAAACTGTAAATTCTACATTATCAAGAATTTCTTGATACTACCATTATTTCCATGTACAACAATCTATGATACATTTACTCACTTATTCAATGACAGTCATGTCATCATCTTCTGGAACATCATCATAACAACCCAATCCCTTATTTTCAGGGGGATGCCTTATATTTCAGTGAGAGGCAAAACTTTAAGTAGGTCTTATTTTGGGGGGATCTCTTACTTTCGGGGAAACAGGGTAATATGCCATGATATTTTCAAATGCTTCATATATTTGTGAAAGCTAGGCAATGAATAAAGAGGATGAGAAGAACTGGTGCATTTGAATTGTGGTATAGGCAAGGAATCTTGAAAGAACCTTGGACTTTCAGTAGTTTTTTAATATTTTTGCTTTCTTACTGATTGTGGTTGTTATATACCTCACATTGCTTTTCTTGTTAGTTTTTGTTTGATTGTTAATATTTTTTGTATATAAAATGCAGGATAGGTAAATCTAGAGAGACAGTAACTGGGTCACTTATTCCTTGGTAGGTATGGCAAGGACAGTTGGGTGAAATGGAGAGCCAAGACAGTGCTGAGATGCTTGCACAAGACTTTTCACCCACTGGCCTGTGATATTCCTGCTTTTGGCATCATTACATGTGCTGCTTGAGTCTGTAGAAGAATTCATGGACAAGTATTGGACATATGGGCTAATATAGGACTTATGGGCTAATACTGAACTTATGGTCTTGATGTGGGCTGTGCTGGGATGTTTTCTTAACATATAATTACTCCTGGATATAAAAACTCTAACACACATATGAGTGTCTCTGGATTTGTTACTCTAGTCAACCCAGACTAACGCAACAAAAATATAAAAAATGCTCTAAAACTCATTGTGGTGATTATTGTACAACTCTTCTAGATGTTACTGAATTACCGAATTGTATGATATATGAATTATATGACAATAAAACTGTTGAGAAATATCACTACTATCATTACTGGTCCTTAGAGGTTTATCTGTCCTGGATTCCTTGTGCTTCCAGCTCTTATCTGAAACCATGTACATTATCTGGTTTAGCCGGATTTTAAGGTAGAATTGGGGTCATATATATGGGGGGGGAGCATTAAAGAACTAGAAATATGTTATATGTTTCATCGGTGTTATACTGCACCATGATTGGCTCAACTCTTCCTGTGACCCTTCTGTAAGGGGATGTCCAATTGACTACTAATGGGCTTTGGGTCTCCACTCTGTACTCCCCCTCATTCACATTGATATGATTCTTTGTTCTGGGTCTTTGATGCCTGTTACCTGATTCCATTGATACCTCATGATCAGACAGGCTGCTGTGCTTTTTCAATGTGGGATTTGTTGCTTCTCAGGTAGATGGATGCATGTTTATCTTCAAGCCTTTAACTCCAGGCACTATATCTTTTGATAGCCAGGCACCACACTATGCACACATTTTGTCTTCAGCAGTCGTGTCAGGATGCTGAGCATCATGAAATGCCAGGTTATTAGAACAAAGTATTCTTGTATTGAGAGTGTACTTGAGTAGAGGCCCAATGTCTGTCTGCTACCTTAATACTTGACATATAAATATATGTACATAGATCTATTTCCCTATCATTATATATAAATATATTTACATATGTACATGCCTGTATTTAGACCTCTTTGACTCCTAATTTTTTCCTCTATTTCCTTTAACTTTCCTCTTGTCCCATTATTATGTTTGGCCTTCATTCAAGTTTCAGTAATTCCTCTTGATTACATTGCCCTTGATCAAACCCCACCAGATCTCCTACACCCTCCTCGCCATCCATTTTAGATCACTTGTTGTTCCCTTGTCCCTGGGTTTGTTAACACCCACTTCTTTTCCCCGACCACCCCCCCACCCCCCACCTGAACCATCATTTCTATTTTTTCTCTTCTGGATTGTTTATCTACCGATCTTATCTAGATAGACAAGCAAAGACACTAATAAGCACAAAAACAAGGCAGAGCAAAACAAAACAGCCAAAGAAAACAAATGGATTTTTTTTTAAATGCATTGAAGGAAATGATAACAAAGAAGTTCTGCTCTATCCTATAGAGCCATTATGAATCAGAATCCACTCTGATTCACTACCGATCTTATCTAGATAGACAAGCAAAGACACTAATAAGCACAAAAACAAGGCAGAGCAAAACAAAACAGCAAAAGAAAACAAATGGATTTTTTTTTAAATGCATTGAAGGAAATGATAACCAGAATGCTCTTTAGAAGTGGGTTTGTTGTCTTAACATTCTCTATTTTTTCCTTATCTGGTTCATGATTTCCATTGCAATGGTTACATAGAACTTGCAGACAAAATTGATGATTAAAGGATTAAGGAAGTTACCAAGTTGTGATGTGAGAAACGTTCAAGATTGAGTTGTTTATCAGGACAAATTACAAAGTTCTTTCAGTTATGCTGATAAATGTCCATAGAGCATACCATCCACTGTAAGTTTCAACCTGAAGGCATTCATGCAGGTTTGATGAATGAAGTATCCAGAGACACTATACTCCAGTATACAACAGCCCAAAGGCAGTCAGCTCCACTTGATGAGTTAGGAAGTCCGATTTTCCCAATTAAGTGCCCAGAGGAACCCTACTCTGCAAGCCAAGCTCATGCACAAAAGCACTCATCTTTACTTGCTGCCTGGCTTGGGACATCCATTATTGTTCCATACTCTGGCTCCTGGTACTGGTGTTGCTCCTCTGATGGTATAGCTTCATCACCCACTTCTGTTCTGCAAATGTTGTTTGCCTTTTTCTTCCATTGTGCTTAATACACTGTGATGAGAACCTAACTTCAGGCAACTTTGACTGATGGCAGTATATACTGTTCTCTGTATTCCTGCCCTGTGTAGTTTAGTCTTTGAGTAATGAACAGGTGTTGACCACATAATTTGAATAGTGTCTAATTTGTGCTCTGCTTCAAATAGTCTTTATTTAGAACATGTGAATATGGTACATTGCACACATTTTAAAGTCTTCCAATAAAATTTGTCTCTTTCCCAAGCCATTACTACTCACATAGTAAACTATTTAATAATCCTATTATGGTAACATCCTAATAATGCATCTTTATTTCATTATATGTCAACACAGTCCATTATATTGAAACACTAAATATTAGCTCCTGAAAGGAATTTCTGGTGTGTCATCCAAGTCCATTTTAAATAATAAAAAGTTAAAAATATATATTCAATAAATGCCTCTTGAATTCATGAATGAACCAATGAATATAGTAATTAAACAAGTTTCAATGCCAGACTTCAAAGAATTTATGTGTAAATAATCTACTAGGTTTTTTTTAAAAAATGGTACATTTTCATTCCCTAGCTCTTTTTTCAAATGTAATTAAATTTCCAAGTGAGTTGAGGTTGGAATACTGAGATTATCTGGGTGAATTTATCCCAATTGGGTGAGCATTTTAAAAGTATATGGAAGTAAAGAAGGGTTACGAATGCTGCCTCAGGAAGATTCAGCACAAAGATGCTGGATGTGAGGATCCTGAAGGCCATGTGAAGGACTTGTTAATGGTCTCTAAGAACTAGAAGCAGCTTCTGGGTAATAGGAAGCAAAGAAACAACCTTAAATCACATAAAGCCAAATGCTACCAACAGCTAGATGGTCCTGGAAGAGGATTCTCCCCTTGAACCTTCAGACAGGATGCTGTCCTGAAAACACCTTGCTTTCTATGTTATCAGACCCTATGCAGGTAAATCAGCCATCCCAGACTGGATTTGTTACTTACCAAAGTATGAGTTAGAAATTGTTGCAACCTACAATTCATGCTCCACTGAAGCACACATTTGCAGTACTTTTCTACACAGTAGTAAAATAATAATATAATTTAGGTCTTTGTATTATATTTGTCTTTTAATGTGGCACCCCCTTCTAACAAAATATAAAGCTAATAAAGCAAAGTTAAAAAAATTTTTCTTTCCTTTCTTCATTCTTTCATTCATCATACCTTATTTAAGTAGGGCTTTAAGTATAATAAAACATTCTACTATACAAGATTTTAATGAACTCATGCTATCCTTATCACATATCCTTGCTCCAAACAGTACGGTGACAAATTCAAAGCAGATACAGTTATATACTTTAAGATTGTGGTTAGCAAGACTATACATTTTAAAAGACCACATGGGATAATATCGATTGTTTCTATTATTTCTAGGAAACTATGCTCAATACAGTATATGCGAAACTTAAGATTGTTTTTAACTATTTAAAACTAAAAATTAATATTCAACCCATATTTAAAAAAAATAAAATTGTAGTCCAGCTTATAATACATTTTATAGATTTACTCTATTTTAAATAAAATTGAAGGACATTATGAAAATTAAATACATTTCTAGAGAAGAAAACACTTATACCAAAATAAGACTATATTTTTAACAGTGGGCTTGATAGATTTTATTCAAATAGGGTCAGGTATGTCTTTTAATACATTTTACTCATAGTATAAAATTTTAATGACAATTTGAAATACTAAAAGTATGCAAAATGAGTCAACACAAGATCAATGTAAATATAGCCTAAGGCATTTTATCAACAATTTTGATAAAACATAAGTGACATAATCAATTTCAAGTAAAAATCCTGTAGTTGATAAACTATTATGCACATATAAGGATACGTCAAAACATATTGGTAAACAATTATAGAAAATATTAATAACTAAACTGCAAAATGTGAACGTACTACATATTCATGTTTCTTTCTTCTATGTCTATGCACTATGTAGCCAGGGTTTTCTTCTCTCTAAACCTCCCACAAAACATTCTGCATTCTCTAATTTACACGGCCTCAAAACCGCAGCTTTATGCGTCATTCAGGTACTCAAACATTAAAGCTTTGGAAACAAAATATATCTGAAGGGGCAAGATCAGAGTTGTACAGAAAGAGGCAAGAGTTCCCAATCACATTCTCGAGGGTAATCCTTGCTCCCCTCCAAGAATGAGCAATTACATTGTCATGGTTGAAAGAAATTCATAGACAGAGCTTTCCTGTTATTTTCCTTTCCTCACCAATTCAGTTTTTATTTAACCTCTTCATAATATTCTCACATCAGCATTGCTTGTCCTTTGAGAAAAGATACTAAGATTATCCCTTTAGAATACCAAGGATTGCCACAACCTTCTGGGCTGGCTTCTCGTCCTTGAATGTAAGGGGCCTAACAGGTGCTCTTGAGAGCCACTGTGTCGAACCTTTTTCCTTTTTGAAGCACTATAATGAAAGCAAGACAAGTGGACAGGTGTATTGTGAGAAAACTGGTAAGTAGCGATCTGTTGATCACATAGATATCTTTAGACATATTTTCTTTGGACTAAACTTGTATATGCGTACAACCGAGGTTCTAAATATAACAGAGACTCTTTCTACGGGTGTACACCTGTTTTAGAAGATTTTCATGTATTCCGGACTTTGCTTAACCAAATCATTTGTGTAACACCATTCAGACTTGATTTCAATTCCACTTCTGGTGATTTTTCACCAGTGTAGAAAGCGGTGTTGTGGAGATGGCAGGCTGTACTTTCTTTTCTGTTTGTTTACTTGCTTGTGAGAAAAGGCGTGAGGGCTACTTTGGACCTCTGGATACACAAGGGAAAGAGGACCCACTCCTTACTAGCCCCACACTGATTTCCACAAGGAAGAGGGAGACATGCGTCTACCCTCCTTCCTCCTTTCTCCTATTCTGACACAAACCTTTCCTCCCTCAGCACTCTACATCTTTTTAAAGAAATCCAAACTAATGAAAATCAAATTCATTGTCATCAAATTGATGCCAACTTATAGTAATTCTGTAAGACAGGGTAGAATTGCCCTTGTGAGTTTCAGATAGTGACTGATTTTCTCCCTGCAGAGCAACTGGTGATTTAGAACTGCAGTTAGCAGGTAGCAGCACAGAGTAAGGATGACACCAGGGCTCCTGAACTGGAACTCCAGGAGCAACACACTCACACACACACATACACACACACTCACATACACACACTCACTCACACACACACACACACACTCATACACACACTCACTCACACACACATACACACACGCAACACACTCACACACACTCATAGATACACACACACACACTTATTTTCCCTTTTACTTACTTTTCTGTGGTGGCTTCTTGATCTCTTGTATAGCCCTCTACATGCATCATAAAGAAGAGCTGGTGGCCTGGTGGATTACAAGGTAGGCTGCTAAACAAAAGATCAGTGGTTCAAACTCACCAGCCACTTCACTGGGGAAAGAAGAGCCTTTCTCTTTCTGAAAAAATGTACAGCCTCAGAATACAGCAGAGCTAGAGCTACTCTACCCTATAGCTTCCCTATGAATTGGAATCACCTCGATGGGTTTAGGTTTTATATACATAAGAGGTATTCATTTTGGAAATTAAATTAGACAGTAACATTTCTCTGTAATATGAAAACTTCTGTTTGCTTTTGTACTGCACACACACTCAATTCTCTGTAGAACCTAAAGTCAGCACAGAGAAGCTAAAGAAAGTCATTTCTCTCCTTGCTCTGCTGCTTGTTAAACATGAACCTGCCTGCTCCTTAGTCTAGCTGTTGAAAAATACTGCAATATATTCATTGATTTTGTGTGAATGTCAAAGCACTCATCCTGTACAAGTTTCAGAAACCTGTGCAGAGACAGATCGGGGGGATCTGATCCTCCATGTATCATCAGTCTAGACCTTTCAAAGTTCTTACCTGGTTTCAGAGTCAAGTTCTGTTTCAGTAGAAATAATTTCGAAAACGGGTCTCCCTCAGTTCTACCTTGCAGTCAAAGGGATGGTTTTACACATGTTCCGTGCAGATTCTCTTTCACCTACTCAAGCAATAGAAATAACACATTTCTTGTTGAGACCATATTTTCCAAAAAGTGTTTCCTTTTATACTATTTCTCCAGGGACTCATAAGGGCCTATTCAATTTATTCATGTGGGACGAAATATCTGTTAAGCAGCACAGCTTCTACATTCATGCTTAATCTTGAAAATACTCAACAGAGTCAATCAAATGGATTCTTTTCTTCAAAACCCTCCTTCAATTCACCTTTGAGTTCAAAATCACTGTTGAGAAGGTTTCCTCTCTTAGCAACCAGACTTCTGGAGGTAACAGAGGCTCTTTCTACGGGTGTACACCTGTTTTAGAAGATTTTCATGTATTCCGGACTTTGCTTAACCAAATCATTTGTGTAACACCATTCAGACTTGATTTCAATTCCACTTCTGGTGATTTTTCACCAGTGTAGAAAGCGGTGTTGTGGAGATGGCAGGCTGTACTTTCTTTTCTGTTTGTTTACTTGCTTGTGAGAAAAGGCGTGAGGGCTACTTCAGACCTCTGGATACACAAGGGAAAGAGGACCCACTCCTTACTAGCCCCACACTGATTTCCACAAGGAAGAGGGAGACATGCGTCCACCCTCCTTCCTCCTTCCTCCTACTCTGACACAAACCTTTCCTCCCACAGCACTCTGCTTCTTTTAAGGCATGATTCACGCTATCACAAAATCTCATCTAATTCAGGAAATTCTTATTAGTTTCTATCAAGACATTTATATCCATCAACAACCGTTTTGTTAACTATTGAATCTATATTTTGATCTATATCTTTGAAATTTTAGCATATCATTTTTAGTGCTACAATGGAAATAATGTTCAAATCTTTAATGACTTAATAACTGTGAAATGGTCTGTTTTATGAATTGACCAATAACCACCCAAGACACAAAGCCATTTCATCACAGTGGCAATGTTTTCAGGATACTCATCTGTATGGATGCTGTCACCCAAGTCAAGCACACAGAGTTGTGATATTAGATCTACAACCTCATCAGGCAGTTTCCACTTTAGTGCATGTTCTTCTTGAGTTTCCGCAGTAAGGGCAAGCCTTCAATAGCAGAGCTTCCTTTATTATTTTTGTCATAAATCCTTATTTTTTGTTCCTCTCTTGCTACTTGAAAAGTTATTCAGGCATTTATGAGACAAGGTTTTATGAAACCCTATACTGTACATATCATTACAACTAAATCTTATTTTACTGTCCTTCTCCAAAAGTGAAACCACAAACTGTCAATAGATTAATCAAATCACAGCTATATTCCTTTTTCAAGCAAAGCTTTGGGTGAGCTGAGATATCAAAACGTCCCTAAATCACAGTGCAGACACAGCAGTTCACATATTAAAGAAGAATTATTTATAGTTGTAGACTCCAACCTCATCATATGTACTAGTGGTCAGGTTGATTACTAGACAGTGTTGAAGGTCAGGTTGGTAGTTTTTAATATCCTCAGTCTTGAAAAATGTCCTGAAGAATTCTAAACTTCACTTTGCAGATGTGATTAAACTAAAATAAAATTACATGCCAAGCAAAATATGCATAATTATCAAGTTACTATTCTACCCTCATTACAAATGTAATGAAAAACTTCAAGTTAGGCAACTACATGTATCTATACTTTGATTTGCATTTTTCAATTTCCTAATATAAAGCCTCAATATGATGGTACATAAGAAATTTGAGGGAAAATTGGAAAAAGCAAGGAAACAATTGATAATTATCAAACCTTATTCCCAAACAATGGATCAAACTCTCAAAGATTGAGGAGTAAATATGGATTTTATGCAATTTCTGTAGTGATTATTAAGAAAGAATTCCTGTACCATTCTTGTAAATATTTAAATTATATCTTTGTACAATTAGCAAATATGCTTCATTCATAGTATTTTTTTTCAGGACCAATGGTTCATATAATAAGTCATTCATTCCTCCAATTCATGCACTAAAGAATTCATGTTAAAAGTTTTAATTAAATGTAATTTAAATTAGTTACATATATTTTATACGAGGAAATACAAATGTAAGTGAGCTAGGCATGTTTCCAACACTTTAGAATCTTGCTGTATCATGAAAACTAAGCACAATTTTAAACAAAATTTTAAGTTGATGAACACAATTACAAAAATATTGCAGCACACAATTACCATGCAACATAAGGTTAGCGTGGTGTAAGATTATCATAACAAGACTGTAGTAAAGCATAGAAAGGAAAGATATTTAAGTGTGTTTGAGTGCTAGGGTGAGAAGCGGTGACATTTAGGTCTTATAGAATCATCTGTATTTTACTTTATCAAACTCTTTTAAGGAGACAGATGGGGGAGTTGTTTCAGAAAAAGGAATCATAAATGCAAAGACATCGAACGATAACGTGTAAGAGTGTGCTGTGCTTGCATTATATATGGTCATCATCGGTGCACATTGGTGTTAGGTTGTGTCAAGTCAGGTCTAACTCACACTGATCCCATGTGCAACACGGAAAAAAACACTGCCCAGCCCTGTGACATTCGCTCAATTATTATGTTTGAGCCCATGGTTAAAGCCCCATCTGCCAATCCATCTCCTTCAGTGCCTTTCACTCTTTCCTCTTTTTTTTGCTACTTTACGGAGTCTGAGCTCCTTTCCCAGGGATGGATCTCAAAGTACAGGAGACACAATCTTGCTATCCTTGCTTTTAAGGAGCATTTGGGTTGTACTTCCTCCAAGACATTTGTTTGTTCTTCCGAAGCCCATGGGACTTTCACTGTCTTCCTCAGTACCATTAATCAAGTGTATCAGTTACTGTCTGATGAACTTCTTTATTTATTGTCCAACCTTCACATACATATGAGGTGATTAGAAATACGTAGGTTTGATTTGGAATCCTGACCCAACCAGATATGGTCTGGATTGGAATATATATGAATAGGAGAGCTTTAAAATATTGATAACATTTTCATTACCTTTAAATTCCATAATTTTATAGTCCATAAATATGTAGAGAGAAATGCACATATATAGTATTTGGAATGTCATATCTATTAGAAAGATATCTAAATTATTTGAGATATGTTTCTCACTAAAAAGTCTTTTAACTTCATTGTCTAGACCAGTACATACAATTAACAAGATTAGGAAAAACAAATACCTTTATTAGCACTATTATGTCAAAATAGAAAAGGAATCTTAAAACCAATGTTGTAGAAATTAAAGATAATTTGCTAAGTAGAACAGTTTTAGTTTTATGTGTATCTATGACATTGTACTCTTTGTTCTTTTCTGTCTAAGGACAAGTAAAAACTTCATCAGGGTTTTGGGAATACTTGGGGGATTTTGAAACTTTAAATCTGGGGCAAAATTAGATTTTATTTTTATCAAATCAATTCTGTCATAGCATCAGGAAATGTGGTGGGGACAAGATTACTTCTTTTCTCAGCAATTGTTAAGATTGCATTTGGGTCAAGTTTGCTATTGCAAAATTTTTAACTTCTTTTAGCCAGAGGGGATAATTTAAGGCATCAACTTTTGGAACCAAATTGTTTGCATCAGGTTCATTAACTTGCCATCTTCTTCATAGGGCAAAACTTACTGTTTCAAATCATTAACATTGTAATAGCAATCACATTGAAATGTACTTAAAAAAATAACACCAGTCACTAGGCACTAGCCTGCTTACAATGATTGGCTGGATATAAGAATCAACATATTATTATACAAAAGTTGAAAATCAACATTAGGTATCCATGACTTTTTTTGCCAGAATAAAGATCATTATTCCTGCCCTCAATAGACTTTCTAACAAGCCATCTACAAGCTTGCTCAATGAACAATAATGTTTTATAACACTACCAAACAATGATGCTGTGGATTTTACTGATGTTTATTTATGTATGCATACAAATCATACGAACAATGACTTCCCAGACAGAGAACTAACTTACTTAGTACTGAGGCTTGCCGACACAAACAAAAAGAAAGACTAACGAAGGAAAACCAAACAGAGGTCCCTCAGAAGAAAGGCATGCTGTCCAACAATAAAAAGAAACCACTGCAAATTCTATGGAGCATAGTCTCACTCTAATCCACATGAAGTTGTCTGAATTGGAGTAGATTCTAGGAAAACCTAGTTTAATTGCTTCAGAAAAAAATTTACCAGAAGTTTAAGTGAACGTACACCATTACTGTTTTGTGTTTCCTTTGGCATTGTCAAAACTTACTCAGGATATTAAATTTTACATATCACCTTTGGAATTGTTATAAAGAATAATTATTCTGACTATAGTATGCCTTGATTTATGCCAACTTTTCACCAATTATAAAAAAATTTATTAGATATTTTTCACATAATCAATGAGCAGAATTTCAAGTAACCAGGATTTGGAGAATAAATATAGCCAATACTAGAAGAATAATGTTAACATGTCTATATTTAAACTCATATTGGACTGTATTAGTCTCCCATAGTTAAGAATACATATTCTACAAAATGTTTCAAAGATAATCTAATCTGATAACAAATCTATCCCTCTGATAGAAGGTAAGTGAAATTTATCACCTAGAAAATGACACCAGATGTAACATCCATGCAAGCGGGTCACTCTCACTCTACTGAGCAATATTGTATTCATAATTATTTATCAAAATTAAAATAAAATAATAAAAACTAAGACTATTATAATCAACTTAATTATAGAATTTACAATAAACGTTTACATAATGAGAACTATTTATAAATACTATTTCCCAATGTAATGATGGGAGTATTAACTAGTTTAAAAAGAGTGGATATTTCCCGCTTTATTTCTATGAATAAATATGGTTCAAGTGTAGAGCTCCAATAAAACTGATGGCTATTCTGAGAAATAAAATACAATCTTATGTAGAAGCTGCATTCCGTCCTGAGCTGTGGTTTGGTGCTGTCCAGTTGACTCCAGGTTATAGCAACTCTGTGTACAAAAGAAGGGCATGCTGGTCAGTCCCATGTCCTGCTAACGCTTGTTCCTGTGCTTGGGCTCATTGTTGGATACAATGTGTTAATCCACTCTGATAATGAGCAGTGGAAAGAAAATTTCCACTCCTCACTCAAAACATTATATGCAAAAAATGAAGAATAGTTTCCAACTACCTGTTAAGTTCTATATATGGTACAAGCCCTTGCTGGAGCTACAGCATAAAACTGATCCCATGTCAAATGCCTTCTCTTCCCTTCAAATTGAGCTGTCAAGATTGCCTTGTATCCTATTTTTTTTCATTTCCTCACAACTTTTGTGAGTAATTATTAGAATAGTCTTATAAAAACACACAGCTACTAAATTCCATAATATAGTAAAAATAATATAAATGTCCATATACATATCTCTATATGATACATATATGTATTTCCTGCAATAAAACAAATTTAACTCTTTCATTAGGTTCGTGGCATTGATATGACAATAATTCCATGGCCACTTAGCTTATCTAAGACCCACCTTGTCTGTTTGTTTCACCGTGGTTGGTTACACACTGTGGTGATGCTCAAATCTATGCTACCAGTATTTCAAATACCATGGTCACCTTTTATGAATTGGTTGCATTGGAGCTTCAAAGAAGATCAATCCCTGGAAAACTTCATCGTGCTTAGTAGAGGGTCAGAGAAATATAAGACCCTGAATGAGGTGGATTTACACAATCATTACATCACTGGACCAACAAGAAAGGTGTGGCTGGTGTGGGACAGGAGCATGCTTTGCTTTGTAGTCTCTGGGTAAGTAGGACAAGTTGGAACAGACTTATTGGCTCTTAACAACAAGACAGTTCACTAAATATAAAATTGCATAATGTATCATTGTTGACCACTATTTTATATCCAAATTAAAATATAATGAAGTTCCTATATATCAAAAATTCAAGAAAGACCAAATCATACTTGTCAGACGTAACTAGTGGAGGCTGCAAAATAGCATCAACAACACTCAAAACTAATCTTAATTGCACAGCTTCCTTTTACTGAACAAGTGAGCTACGCCTTAAGAAAAGTCATAAGTGACATGAGTGGAGAAGATTATGTGATTTTTCCCCTGCACAATTTTACATTAACATGAAGAAGCAGTCCATGACACAATTTAAATTTAATGACTTAATATTTGCAACAGTGGGGATTCCAGATCACATTCTCAAAAGGGTGAACATTCTTGAGATGTAAAATAAAGTATCACAAAAATGACCCAATTATATTTTGACTAGACAATAAAATATATTTCACTAGTGGGCATGCATTGAACTGATAACTACTAAGGTGGTAGTTCAAAAATACCAGCTGCTGTGCAGGAGAGGGCTGGGGCTTTCTAGTGCCCTAAAGAGTTACGCTCTCAGAAACTCACAGGGCCAGTTACTCTGTCCTACACGGTCGCTGCGAGTTGGCATCGACTCGATGGCAATGCGTTTGGTTTTGTTTCAGTTTTTAAATAGATTCATTTCGCAAGTGGACAGTTCTTGTGTGCGGCTCCTTTTAAGAGTAAATACTCACATTGCTCTCCGTTGAGCTTCATATTCAAAGACAAAAAGCAGGTCATCTGAAAGAGTGGTGGCTTATCTTATAATGCTGCAACCTTTCTGTAAATTCCATACCTTACATTGTCCTCTGTCACCCTTCACCCACTTTTCCATTGTTCGTCCCCCTGGGAGAGGTTTATATGGATAATATTAGTATTCCTGAAGAGTTTGGAATATAAATGAAAGTACTATTAAATTATTTGACCATTAATGGAAATTTGTGTACAAACCAATCTTCATAAAAGGCCCACTCTTACGTGATCGCTTTGTATTTGTTCATTTTCAGTTGCTGTTACCCAATGCTTTGCACCTAAAATGCGATACACACAAATATCTTAGTTAAAAAAAACCATCATTCAAATCCTAAACAGATTGCCTTTCCTCCCATGACTGAAGGATTATTCCTGAATTTTATAGCAAAAACAAAATAAATGTTGTGTAAGATAATCTGAAGTTGGAGTTTCAAATTTGGCGATAGTTAACTGATTAGATGTATTAGCTAGAAAATTGAACCTATGTGCAGTTCAATCTAGATCAGTAAATTGGGGAAATCTTAAACTATCCTGCTGGAAATGTCAAGGTGAAAATTGATTTGATTTACTAGGTTCATTTAGCATAATGAAAAGATATGAATATCAGGATAGGTCAGATTAGTTCAAATCTCTGCTTGTCACCACATGCCAAAATACATACTTCTTATCCTTTTGCATTTGCAATTGCTAGTATAGGCAATTTGCAATGAATAACCGTATGTATATGCATTTATATATATATGTATTAGTCAGGGTACTTTGGAGAAACAAATCCACAGCAACTCATGTATAAGAGAGAGTTTTATGCAAAGAAAATGTGCATCACGAAAACATCCCAACCCAATGCTGCCCAAGCCCACAAGTCCAACATTAACCCATACCCAACACCAGTCCACAAAGTCCTTCACCTCACAAAACAGAGGCAATGATGCCGACTGCAGGAGGAAAGCTGAGTCAGTAAACGAATAAGCATCTCAGCACTAGCAGGGGTCTCCATAAGGCTGCTCCAGCACCCAGGGCTGCATCGGGATAGGTCCATGCGGCTTCTCCTTGGGGATGTCTTGTAGGATGTCAATCTTGCAAGCTGAAGCAGGAAGCTGCTAAGGCAGCTGCATCCTGGTGCGACCATCACAAAGCAAGAGACCCGAGAACTAGAAAGGCGAGGCTTCACCACCCATTTATCCCTCCGCCTTTCAACCAGACCCACATGTGATTATCGGCCAGGCTGGCACAATTAACTAACTCAATATATATACTTAGACTTGTATATTTAACAGTGATATATTAAATATATATTTATATATGTATACCCTGATGTTTTATAAGAAATGCAGACAGAATACGGCTTAAAGGCAAAGATGGAGGGACTTTATCTCACATACTTTAAACATGTTGTCAGGAGAGACCAGTTCCTGAAGAAGGGCATCATGTCTGGTGAAATAGAGAGGAAGCAAAAAAGAAGAAGACCCTCAAAGAGATGGATTGCCACCGTGGCTGCAACAAATGAGCTCGGACGTCAGAACGAGGGTGAGGATGGCCCAGGATGGCAGTCTCCCAGGCTGTTCTGTGCAGCTGCGACAGGCTAGAAGTAGTTCTATAGCACTTAGCAAGAACCACATGAGTCAAGTCACTTCTACAGTGACTTATCGAGGTTTGTGGGTTACATTGCTAACCTCAAGGTCAGCAGTTGGAATTCCCAATGGTTCCATGAGAAAAAGATAAGGCTTTCTGATCCCTTAAAGATTTATAACCTTAGAAACCTTGTATCACTTTTATCTTGTCCTTATAATGTGTGTGTATACACACTTTTATATATACATACATTTATATATATACACACACACACACACACACACACACATATATATATATATATATATATATACACATACACAACACACATATATAATGAGATTGTAAGAACAAGAGAAAAATAATTTGAGATTCATAGTAAGAATTTGCCATGTTCCGGAATGGGCCATTTTGAAATGTGAATCTGTGAAGTTTTGTTTTCTAACCTGTTCCTGTACTCAAAGTGATAAAAACTTATTTCTCCATAGAAAACTGTTTCTCTAACAAGAATGTCTTTAGAATATAGTGAATAAGGAAGGCCAGAGAAGAATCCATGCATTTGAACAATATTGAAAGTACATGGACTGCCAAGAGGACAAACCAGTCAGGAACGGAAGGAGTCAGGCCAGGGTGCCCCTTGGAGGCCAGGTTGACAAGACTTCCTCTCACCTACGTTAGACACATTGTCAGGAAAACACAGTCCCCGGAGAAGGACATCATGTTTGGTGAAGTTGGAGAGAGGCCATTAGCAGGATGGATTAACACAGTGGCTGTGTGAGTGGGTTCAGGTATAAGAACGATTCTGTTGATGGCACAGGACCTTGTAGTGTTCCATTCTGACGTGCAGAGGGTTGCAAAGGATGTGAGCCAATTGGATAGCATTTAACAGCAACAACAACATCAACATGAATTCAAGAAACACATATGCCATCTGCCCTTTTATGGTATTATAAGACTATAATTTTGTAAGAGCAAGGAAGCACAGATATATATTGGGATAGAGCATTCTCTGACCCTGTGCCAACTACTCCGGACTACATTTTCCAGAAATCCTTGCCTGAGAAAACTTTTTTCTAAAGCTTGATGTGTTTGCCATGTTCAAGAAATACTGAGTGCAGCCATTTGAGCTGGTGAAATTTTCTTCTCAATTAAAAAAAGGAAAAAACCCTCACTGCCATCAAGCATATTCCAAAACATAGCCACTGATAGACAGCATATAACTTCCCCTGTGGGTATCCAAGGTGAAAGCTTTACTGGAACACAAAGCCTCATGTTTCTTGCAAGAAGCAGCTGGCGGTTTTGAACTGCTGACCTTGCATTTAGCAGCCCAACACATCACCTACTCCACCAACTATTTTTCTTCCTCCTAGGAGCTTTTAAATAACTGTGTGTGTGTGTGTGTGTGTGTGTGTGTGTGTGTGTGTGTGTGTGTGATGGCCCATATTTTCCCAAAGTAAATATTTCTCTTGGTAAGATAAAAGCCAAATTCTAGTAACATCTGGAGAGGCAGCTGGACACAAAAGCACTGTTGTTCTTCACTATGATGGAATTGGACCAAAGTCTTAACCAGGTAAGAAGATGGGGGGCACCCACCTGATCTCAATTGTGCGTCTTCTTGGTCTCCATGGCAAGAATAGGGCCACAGGTGAGAGAACATTTTGTGCTTTCCTCTCTCTTTTGGCTTGGGGATCCGTCTACTGGTCTGTTGTCCGAGATATTGGATCTTTGCCTGGCAGATCTCTATAAGGTCTGAATAGGAATAAACTATTTTGTTTGTGCCGTTGAGACTGACTTTTGTCAGTTTTTATTCGTCTTGCGCTCGAAAACTGGGTTTCTGTTTCCTTGAACTTATTCTGAAATTTACTGGCTTCCTATTATTTTGCTCCATATTGAGAATGTTATGAGTCTGCTGTGGAGAAGATAACATTGAACTGGATGGTTTTTATTTTTTAATCATTTGATTGGAGGCTCATACCACTTTTATCACAATCCATCCATACATCCATTGTGTTAAGCACATTTATACATTTGTTGCCATCATCATTTTCAAAACATTTTCTTTCTACTTGAGCCCTTGCTATCAGCTCCTCAATTTTTCCCTCCCACCCCTGCCCTCCCCACCTTACAAACCCTTGATTATTTATAAATTGTTATTATTTTTTCAGTCTGACACTGACGGATGTCTCCCTTCACCCACTTTTCTGTTTTGAAAAGGCTGAGTGTACTCTTAGGTATATAAAAAGCAGGTGGTGTGTCTGCTTACTTTCTGAAAAATGTGGGCTTGTCCATCTACCCAATATGGTGACCACATGACATAACATGTGGCTCCACCATGGCAGGGTGATGACCACTGAGGAGCCACATGTATGTGCCTCCTCTAAAGGTGAAGGAGATCCATGTTGGAAGTCCCTTCTGACTTTAGAAACAAACCATTCAGGTTCTTCATTTCTGCTAACAAACTGTTTTTTATCTTTCTATAAGACAGTCATCCAAAAGAACTTACTATTTATTTTAATTTGTATTATATGGCCTTCTAAAAGAAAATGTTAACAAATATTTAACTTATATCTGTGGAAGGTGTTTAGCTGAACACTATATCTGAATATGTTTTCTTTCTCTAGGAAGTCAAACTTGATTATATACAAGTACATGCTATAAGTCACATTTTTTAGTATTATAAGGAACAAATGAAATAATATATAAGTATAGATATATACATACACATAATATATGTCATAGTTATATGTTGTTATGTGACACGCACACACATACATGTATATTACTCAACTTAACATCAACAAATAAGAGATCTTGTTCCTAAAGTTGTTTTATAGGTGTGTGTGTGTGTATATATATATATATATATATATATATATATATATATATGTGTGTGTGTGTGTGTGTATGAATGTATATATATATATCACTTAACCCATGGCAATATCAAGTTTGGTCACCTACAGATAAGCTTTGGTTTTGTGGACCTGCTAAGTGACTTATCAAGAAAACCTTCTACAAAATAGACTTATAAAAAGGATTTATAAAAATGTTTTTCTACCAAAATGAACTTAAAAAGGGCTTGATATCCTGAACTTGATGCCCACAAGACTAAAACAAAATTGTGAGAATGCTGAAAGATAACAGGCTTCATGACTCACGGCGTATCCAAAAATTGTTAAAAATAGAAATTAGGCACTAAATTGATTATATACTTCTGTAAATGTTTATGTGGGATGTTTATGGCATTTTAAGAAGAATGAGTACATAAATAATTACTTAAAAATGATTTACTTGAATATAATCTGCATTCAGGTCTGATGCAAAGCCATTCTTGCTAGCATGCTAAAGATGATCAATCTATTACAGTGCCTGTCTCTTTAAACATTAGCAAGAAGCTCTGGTAGCTTAGTGAGTTATGAACACTTTGGACTGCTAATTCTGAGGCCAGTGGTTCAGGACCACCAGCTATTCTATTGAAGCAGGTTGGATTTCCTGCCCCATTGAAAAATTTTTTAAATAAATTCCAGAAACCATGGAGGAAGCTCGGGCAGTCTTTTGACCCTACTATCTCCCTCTATGATTCCTGTAACTTGAGAAAACTTATCAATGAGCCAGAAATAACAGCTTTTCATGACTGTGAGGAGGAAAATAAAAGCCCCCTGGAGGGAGCAGCACATTAGAGACAGTGCCCAGGGGACGGGAATGGTCATATCTCATCAGAGGGGAGTGAGGTAGGGGTCTACCCAGGGAGGCACAGGTACAATGTGGAAACCAACGTTTTGGCAGGAGAGGCCTGCTCCAAGTGGGTTTATAAAATGGGAGGGCAAAGCAGACACGCAAGACCTCTGCCATGATCTCCTCTGCTTACTTGCAGATGGGAAACTGAGGTACAATATCTTCAGTTATACTTCTGGGATGCACCCTTGAGAACTGGCACAAGTTTAAACTTCAGACCCTAATTTGACCTAAAAATGGTAGTTTTCATTATGATAACAAACTAGCAGACATTAACCAAAGCTCTCGACAGAACTGGATGGCCTTTACTTTTAAAAAGTGACAAGAGACTAAAATAAAACATTATGATTTGGCTACTAAGAAGCCCACAAGAAACATTGTGTAAAGAGATAAGTTTATGATTTTGACCCATTTTAGATCTGTTTTTCCCCCCTACTCTCCTCCCCACCCCCCAAACAAGCAAAGAGATTTTAAAAGTCAGGGATAGGTCCAGCAACCTTATAGATCTCTCTACATTACATTTGAGCCAGAAGGTGGGGAGTGACCTGCCAACAGAAAATAGCTTAAGAGTGGGTTTATCATGAAACCCACTTTTTATAGATTAGGAGAGCTGCAATACTTCTTTGCATTTAAAGCTGAAAGGCCAACTGTAGGCAGAAAGAGGGATATTCGAAAATCTTCTAAAGTCATTGGACTCAGATTGGATTTCTGTTACTTCTATGGTTGCCTAATAAGTGGAAACTCAGGTCGACAGTACATCTGCCACCTGTTGTGCTAAACCTTGTTTATCATCATCTGCCCTAGCCCTGAAGGTTATATATAACTTAACAAATAAGTGTGAAAAGGCTGAAAAGCTGCAAAAGTACTAGGAATAAGCTCCTAGGTACATCATTTTCAGCTAAAGAAGGCTTAGTTCCAGACTGGATGTCAAAAAAAAAAAAAGGCTAAAGAAGGGAACCTGGAATTTAGGAACCTTTCTGAATCAACCTCCCCACTGATGGGTGACCCATTTGTGAGTATAACTCAATTATCCCTCCATGCGCATTTTTTCTCTATTTTAATATAAAATTGTGGCAATTACCCACCTGGTTACCTTTTACCTTTTAGGGGGTAGATGTATTAAAACTATTTGTGTTAAAAATATTTCTGTTGGACTGTCAGAATCCATGGCCAGTGCTGGTCATCTAATCGAGTGTGGGATTTGCCACAAGAATACGCAATTTAAACTACATGTAATTCTGCCTCCCACTTTAAACTTTTATAAGCTTGTATCTTGTGCAGTTAAGGTTAAATTATGGGCACCCCTTCACTAACCTGACTACCTGGAAGTACCATTCATTAGTCTCTCGTGCAGTCCAGTTAAATGATTACTTAGGTGGTTTTAGTTAGTGAAAAAATATCCTCACTTGCCTTTCAAGGAAAGTAGATGTCTTGCAGCAATGCACCACACCTTTCCTTGGAATGGCACAGGGAAAATTGTAACAAACTACTGGAAACCGCAGCATTACACATTGTAGAACAAGAGAATGAAGCAAGACCTACTTCAACGCTAAGATTGGGGTTGTTTGATTTTGAAATCTTTGACAGCTAGTTATATTATAGTTGATTGGAGCAGTCATTCTAAATGTATCTTACACCATGGGACTAATGCGGACAAAGGTGATCCGGGATGAGAGCATGGCTGCTCTCCTTGAACTTTGGCCACAGGGCTCCTGACCCTCAGAAACATTAGGCATTTTTAACTAGACTGGCACAGTGTAGTCTGTATTACCCCAATGTGAAAAATTATAAGTCCCAAGAGAATTGTTGGATGCTGCTCTAAAGATATTGCATAAATACTGGGTGAATGTGAGCAACAAATACCCATTGTTGTTCATTGACAAATGTTCATATATTTCAACCTAAGCAGTAGATAATTTTGGTAGAACAATATATAGGATACTTAGGAGGTCTGGTGTCATAAAGGTTCTGTGTTGTGCTGTTAAACAGTAAACAGTCAAAACTACCAGATGAACCTTTCTACTTTAGTCAACAAAACAGTCACATGTAAACAGTCACTCACAATCCACATGTTCGGCCTGTGCTATAAGGTCATTGGAATCTACTTGACAGCACTGAGTTAATATTTAGAATAGCAACTGTACAGATATTAAACCTAGTGCTTCCATAAATTTTTAATCCCAATTTTGTAAAGCACCCTACTACTTAAATTCCAGATTTATTTAGAAACAGTTGCTGCTTTTTTCACTGTTAATTTGGTCTTCGGAACTCAAATCTGGGTTTTGTTGCTTTTGTTTCTTAATTGATACTCTTATTAAATTATCTATCATCTTTTTGTCATGCTGTTTTATATGTCATTGAGAACTAATTAAAACTCCCTAATGTACCCATTGATAAACTGTATATAATTATCCTATATATAACTGTAAATATCTTTACCTTTTCAACAAATATTTGTTAAATGTCTCACTATATTTTTTATCAAAAAGAATGACTATAATCACCAATAAACGAAGCAAATGAAAATTATTAGCCTTATTTTTATTAAATACACTTTTTCATGCAATTGATGTTTTACCAGAAATTGTTACTGCACTTCAATTACCATCAATTAAATATAAATTCCCTCAATAACTACTAATATTGTAGTTATGCAGTTTATTTTTTGTAAACTTTATCATTATATTTATAGCACATTTCTTTCCTTTTCAGTAAAAGGGAAGAAATTCAATGGAGCCCATATGGGAAACCCTAGAGGGACCCAGCATCCCCTAGTGTGTAGGTATGCCCGGGCCAAGGATCACACCATTCACTGTACCCCCAGGTCCCAGAGGGCCTCCCTTTGAGCCGAGCCCCAAAGCCCCAGGACTGGCTGGGGGTGGGGTCGTGTTTTATAGTACATTTCAACTGACAATTAAGATAATGATTTGTTTTAACAGTGATTAAAATTGGAAATCCTCTGTAGTAAGTGGAGTGAGTAATCGACTTTCTAATCTGGGAGAACACAATTCTTGTTAGTTCCTCCATATTTGTTGGTGGACGTCCTCATGCGTGTGATCTCTTTTCTTCACAATGCGGTTCACTTGACTCTGTAGACTCGACCAAATGCACCTTGTTTATGGACCCAAATACAATAAAATCCTTGAGAGTTTAATATTGGCCCAGATGAGAGAATGTTTCTTTTCACTATGCTGAGGTGTCATTAATCCTGAAGGCTATAAAATTTCATTTCATCCATAAGTGTTTTAAGTTGAGACCTTTCTACAACTTTCTGAGCCCTGAAAGCATTGTAAATTCCCCAGCTTTCTCAAGGAACATCCCCCTAGGAACCTATACCTCAGATAATGCTCATAATTAGCTTGTACTTGTCTTCCCGATAAGTTTCCTTGTTTGAGCCATTTTCTTACTGGGAAAATATACCATCAAGCAATCAGATACTGGTTATGACAAGGCTTTGCCACCAAACACATGCACACAGTCAACACGTGCACACAGTCAACACCTTTAATTTACCCTAGAACACTTTGATCAAGGAACCAAAAGTTGCCAGAAAGATGCCCCCTGACCAACTCAGAAACATTTCAAAGCATCAAGTCTGATAAGCCAAATCCTGTTAAGAACCATTGCCTCACCCTAATGCATTTCATAATCATTCCTGTAAAATCTGTTCCATCTACATATTCCTCTCAATTGACTCCCAGAGTAGCCATATAAACTGCAACTCCCCTTTGGGAGAAACTTGCTGTGGTGACTGTAGTCCAGGTTTGATACGTGCTGCATCAACCAAAGTAAAGATGTCCTCCTTCACTTTGGTCAAGCCTGTCTTTGCTTGTCAGCTGTGCAAAGCAATGCCATCTGCATGTCATACGTTGTTAACGAGTCATCCTTGAGTCCTGATGAATTCTTCATTAATTATCTGGATTCTTCATTGTCTAGCCTCTCAGCGTATTTGTTCAGCAAGCAGATGGGATAAGTATGGTGAAAGAACTTGCTCCTACATGCACCTTTTTCCTGATTTTAAACCAGGTGTCCCTTGTTTTGCTCAAAGGAATATCTTCTTTGAACAACAGATTCATATGATTTACTCTGCTGGATAAGACTGTTCTACAGTCAACCCCTAGCTAGGCCTCCTTTCCATTGCCTCTTCTCAAAAATGTACTCAGTTGAATTCTGCGTATTCCTTCTGTAGGAGTCCAGGCATATAGGTGCCATTTTTGTTGTTGAAAAATTATTTGCTATGAACAGGTGTACAGAATTCTATCATGCAATCCCCTGCTTCACTTCTATCACTAAGACCTAACCCCCCAATTCCTGTTCCATCCTCTTTGTTTCCACATTTGTTTGCAATCACCAAAAATTATCAATAATATTAATTACATTTTTATCAGTTTCAGATGTATGATTTTGGTAGAATTCTGCAATTTTTTCATCACTAGCTTTCATGGTTGGTGCATACATTTGAATAATATTGACTGAATTACCTGAATATCACACAATATACTCCTATCATCGACAGCATTGTATTTCAAGATAGATCTTAAAATATTCATTTGGACAGCGCAATGCCATTCCTCTCGATTGTGTCATTCCCAGCATAATAAATCTTATGGTTTTCTGATTTAAGATGGCCAATAGCACTCCATAGCTGTTTACCTGTCCCTAGGTTATTGATCTTTATGTGCTTTATTTCATTTTTATCAATTTCCAATTCTCCTATGTTCAGACTTTGTACATTTCAAGTTTCCATTATTAGTAGATTTTTCAGCCATTTGTTCTCATTTTGAGTCTGCCCCATCAGCGCATGAAGGTCCCGAAGGCTTTACTCCATTCAAGTAATTATGTTTGGATCTACTTTGTGAAGGAAGCCATTCCTCATTCATCTTTTGAGTGTCTTCTGACACGAGGGACTCATCTTCTGGCACTATCTCTGACAATGTTCTGCTTCTATTCATTAGGCCTTCTGTATCTGCCAATTTGTGATGCTATGCAGAACATTTTTCAACAGCCAAATCCTTCAAAGTGAACAGTCAATTCCTTTTGCATACTATGTTCTTAGTCTGGAAGCTCCTCTGAAGCCTGTTCACTTAGGTGACCCTGCTAGCGTTTGACAGAGCTTCCATTATCATAGTGACTTAGCTTCCATCGTACACAAGCTACCAAAGCCTGACAAACCGGCAGGAAGGATGGTCCACAGATACAGTTACTTTGATTCCATTGTCCAGATACACAGTCACCATTTCTAATATTGGAAAATATATATCTGAAATAAATAAGTCATTGGTCTTGAAAAATTCTATTAAACTCTGGTTTAGTTTCTATCAACCAAGCCATATTTTTCCACTAACAATCCTTCTTCTTTGTTTGTAATTTTTACAGTCTAGTTACCAATAATTATCACTGCATCTGGATTGCATGCTTTACCAATTTCTTACTAGAGACATCTGTAAAAGTTTTCAATATCTTCATCTTACACATTATTACTTCATATTTGTGTAGTAATCATGTTAATAGTCTTTCTTGTAAGTTATGCATAGCATCCAATTGCTAACAGCATTTCACTTCAAGATATATCTGGAAATGTTCTTTTGATGATGGATTTGTTGCTATAATTTTTCAATTTGCTGTTCAATACCAGTCCATTTCAGCTTAACATTAATGCTTACAATATCATTATTTGTGTTCCATTTTATTTTTTAGTGAACTTAAATTTTCCTATATTAATGCTTTATACATTTCACATTCCGATTATTAATGGATGTTTGCACTGTTTCTTCTCCTGTTGAGTCATACGTCAATAGTAAATGAAGGTCTGAAATACTTTTCTCTGTCCACATCATTAAGGTTGACTTTGAGGAAACAACTCTTCCAGCTGACTTTGAGTGTCTTCCAGTAGAGGTTTCTCTTCCAGCACCATATCAGTGTTTCACTGCCGTCTTTAAGGTTTTCACTATATATATATCAACAATATATATATTATGGTTGATCACCAAGTCCTTCCCTTAATGTGCCTTAGTCTGAAAACCTGCTGAAACATGTCCACTGTGAGTGACTCTCTTAGTAATTAAAAGACTAGTGAGTTAACTTTCAGGACCACAGCAATACACATACTACCACAGTATGACAATCTGATAGACAAATGGCAGAATGTTTATTTAGTGAAATACATTTGTTCAATGGAAGGTTAAATTATTTTAATTTTAAAAGAAAAAAACAAGTATCTGTTATGCTCTATCCTTTCATATTTTTTTATCAGATACATTTTCATTTCTAAAATATATTAAGCACCAAGCTAGGTGGCTATACAAAGGTGAACACTTTATATACCTTCTCTATCCTCAGGGAAGGTAATTAGCCTGGTAATTAAAATAAAGTTTGTTTAGTGCTATGATACAATCATACTGTACTTTCAACTGCCTTCAAAGTGCTCACTTTGCTTTTTAGTTCTTAGCTTAGTAATAGAAAAACAAATATAGCATGATCTTAATACAGAACAATGCTTTATAAATAGTAAAATATGTACACAAGTGTGCTCTATTAGTGGTAATGGCAGCAAGTAACTTATATCTACTCCAAATAATCTTCCTAAGCAGAGGATGTGCTATGATCTGCAGTTCTTTGAGGGATATCTGTTCATTACATTATGAGGCCCTAAACACCACCTATTAAGGATTCTAATCTTTTAAAATCATAGGCCTATTTCATTCCAAAATTATTTTAATGTTGAATACATATTATTGATGTGACATAACACTATGTTTCATTTTTTAAAAACATTTTGGAAAGGGTTGCAGATCTCTTTTAAATGATTAGACCCACCCCCTGGGCTGTCCTTGCTTAGAGGGCTCCCTACTCTATGCTGACTCCACTGCCTGGCCAGCAGGGTGAACTCATTTCCTTAATACCAAAATTGAAAACTGACTGCTGCTTGGTTCAAGAGTTCCTTGGTGTTCATCAGCCTTTATATTTTCCTGCCAAGCACCACAGGAGACTTGTCATGGGGATATTGCTGATTGCTGGAATGTACTTACAGCTGATAAATATGCAGATGGGTGGAATATTAAATATCTTTATCAGTAATCAACACATTATGCTATTAGGTTATCTGAATGATTTAAATAGAGCAAAAAGTGATCTAATATTTTGAAACCTTTCTTATATTATTTTCAAGATGTTTCCTATGTTAAGGTGACTAAATATAAGAGAAATCTGAAAAATAGTCACTCCCAATTTTGAATAGATAAATGTTAGCAAGTTAAGATAAAGGCAATTTCATACACTCAATAAGAGTGTAGCAAGTTAAATGTTTCAGTTCAATAAAACTATAATCCACTTCCAAAATAAAACAAAATTTGAAGAGTTTTGCCCAAACATAAGTGAAAATTAAAGAAGTGTTTATCTTTACGTAGTTCCATTATCAGAAATTAAAGTTTAAGAAATATAACTAGTGTCCAGTTTCCATATTAAATCTTTATCTGAAACACATATGAATTACATCAATAGTAATATTTTATTTGAATGTATATACTCTATGAAATCTTTTTTTTCCCATATAGTTAAATGTCTTGGACATTTTGAACTCAATTTTTATATGCACCTTTGCTATTATGAAAGTTTAATGAATGTAAGCAAAATGCACCCAGATATATTTCTAAAGGACAGTGCTTATGGATTCCATAGGAAGCTTATAGAAAATCTGAGCAAAAATAGAATGGAAAGCAAATTAAAAGTCAGGTGCTATAATTTGATTTAAATTAAAAGTGAGTAACATGTTTGAAGCATGAACTACTTAATGCTGAGTGTGAACTTATGTCCAACCAGTGGATATATGGTAAAATCAACAATGTGCTTACATGTGACATTTAGCTCCAATCTCCACTGCCATTTTTATAATACAACACACTAGATGTGAGTCCTTCACAGATTTTCATTTGTAAGAGTTTTAAATAATGTTCCTCATTCTGAAAAATAGGCTTATGTTATCTGAAGTCCTTTTCCAGATGTTGCCAGCTACTTGTATTCATTTGTTTGTTTATTTATGGGCAATCTGAATCCCTGGTTATTTTTATCTAATTAGATTCCACCGATATTTTGGCCTTTCTTTAAAAATGTCTAGGCTACATCACTTTGTTGTTTGCTACTATTCTCGGCTCCTTCACACTGATAACTATCCATAACTTTAATACTCCAATAGGTTTATACTCTTTTTGTTTTCGCTTTTTCTTAAACCTGGTGGCATACTCACCAGGTGTTCTGTCTCATAATTACTCTCTACTTTTCCTGTAATTTATTTTCCCAAGACCAAAATCCACCAACTGAACCAACATGTATCATTAGTATAAATGGAGAAAAGGTGAAGTTGTCAAGAATTTTGTCTTATGTGAACCCACAATCAATGCTTGTGGAATCAGCAGTCAAGAGATCAAAAGACAGACTGCATTAGGTCTAGCTGCTGCACAAGACCTCTTTAAAGTACTGAAGAGCAAGGAAGTTACTTAGAGGACTAAGGTGTGCTTTCCCTAAGACATGGTATTCTCCACTGCATCATATGCTTGTGAAAGTCAGACATTGAATACAGGCAGAGCATAGAATAGATGCATTTGAATTGTGGTACTGGAGAAGAATATTGGAAGTGTCACAGATTGCTAAAAGAACAAACTGGTCTGTATTGGAAGAGGTTAGGCCAGAGTTCTCCTTGAAGGCATGGTTGGGAAGACTTCTTCGTACATATTTTTGGCCATATTGTCAGAAGAGACCAGTCCCTGGAGAAGGACAGCCTATGTGATAACATGGAAGGGCAGCAAAAAGAGGAAGTCCCAGAATGAGGTGGACTGACACAGTGGCTGCCTCTATGTGCTCATGTGACAGTGGCGAGGGTGGCGCAGTGTTCCGTTCAGACACACATAGGGTCGCAATAGGTCAGAGCCATTAGGTTTTTGGTTTTACATAAGCAGTCCAAGTAGATACCCTTTTTTTGTGTGTGTCATTGTTACAAGTACTCAATCATACAACTTACACCACATCAAATTTTTAAAAGTGTACATCTGGAACTTATCAGTTACACACCTCTACTCTTATTTTATGCGATTTCCAGTTACTGTTTTTTGTTTTTTGTTTTTTTTTTAATTAATCAATTTATTGGGGCTCATACAATTCATCACAATACATAGATCAGTTGTGTAAAGCACATCTATACATTTGTTGCCCTCATCATTCCCAAAATTCTCTTGCCTCTTGGGTTCCCGGAATCCGCTCATTTTCCTTCCCCCCCACCTTCCCTTCCTCCTCCCCTTTCCCCCATGCACCCTTAATAATTTATAAATTATTTTTGTATCTTACATTACACTGTCCGGCGCCTCCCCTCACCCACCCCTCTGCGCCCATCCCCCAGAGAGGAGGCCATACGCGGCTCCCTGTGATCCATTCCCCCTTGCTACCTCCCCCTTCCCTCCTGGTATCGCCACCATCGCCCCCAGTCCCGAGAGGCTCCTCCGTCCTAGATTCCCTGCGCTTCCAACTCCCATCCGCACAGTATAGCAATAATGAAACTCACAACCTTCCTCTAGTTCTTGAACGCTTCCTCCCCCCAACTACCAGGACCCCAGTTTCGCCTTGCAGACTTGGTTAGACCAGATGATGCACAGCGGTCCAGTTACTGTTAAAGCCCAAATTTCCCTCCCTCCTACTCCTGGTAACTGCTAACAAACTTTGTTCCCTGTATATTTGCCTACTTTTATATTTTAAATGTATGAAGTCATAACAATATTTGTCATTAGATATATAATATATCCATGTGATAGATAGATTCCCCTTATCATCCATATTGCAGCATATGTCAAGCCTTTATTTCTTCTACTATTCAAATAGCATTCCCTTGTATCATCTGTACCTCATGGTATTTAATCCACAAATCTGCTGGTGGCTATAGTGTACCCTCTCCTTTTTGTAACCCACAAAGTTACCAGATTAGAACCAATGTAAATTCATGAAATCCAATGTATGATATGCTTTTCATGCCAACCACAGATTTAATTATACTTCTCAATCCCAAACTCTTCTTCAGTATCAGTCATTCAGTTTCCCCACTTTCCTCAATAGCTCATCCCCTTCACCCAACTAGTTTCTCAGATATTGAAATCATCTTCTATTTTACAGAGAACATCAAAAGTTATCTACTAGGTTCATATTTCATTCTATTGTACCTACAAGAGTATATTTTATGTTACTTAAGCTCTTGTCTTCCTTTTTCACTCATTAGAACTGTAAGTTTATCTCTTTCAAAGATTAATTCTTTCATCTCTTATGAAGGATCTCATCGCTTTAAAAGTTCCCAGGGTCTATAAGGAATGACTTACTGTTTTTTCCTAGTATGTCACTCCTGTATGGCCAAAGGAGCGCTGGTGGAAGTGTTGGAATGCTAACTTCAAGGTCAGTGGTTTATGACAGGGACAGAACAGGGACTTCCGCACCTTCTGCTAAGGGGATGAATGAAGGACCCTATGAGACAGGTGAGCAAAATGCTCTCAAAGTTCTGGCACAGGACAGTGCTCAAAGATAATTCTGAGATGCACTGTCCCAGAGCAGCAGCCCAGATTAAACTGACATGATCTATGAGATCTGAGAATGACCTGAGAAACTCATTAGAACGTTGCTTGACCATCTGTAGAGTAGCAACCACTTCCTCTTCGAAAGTGCTGTATACAAACTAGAAGCATTCCCCTGGTCTCAGCTCAAGAGGGGGGACCCACTTCTCTCTCAGAGTGAGGCAGATCTCAACTCTGCTTCGAGTGTCCCCTTTCACCTGGTGAGACGCAGCCACTTCATTTCTGTTGAAGTGACAATGCTTCAGTAAACGTGTGGCTGACTCGTTGCGTCTGTGTGTATGTGTGTGAGTTAGGCTTATCCCTGTGCTGCATGAGTTCAGAGCTTGCTAGTTCCTCCCGGAAGGACAGCCCAAGAATCGAACTTCCCAGTTTGCATCCATGAGTCTCTCTGGAAAAGAAAGGTGAGGCTGTCCTCTCCTATAAAGATTGACGGTCTCTGAAATTCTACAGAGAAGTTCCGCTCTAGCCTGTCAGGTGTATGTTTGTTCTCAAAAAGTGAAAAAACAAATAGTATTATTTATTGGGAAATATATGAATGTAATAATTGAAGCTCATGTTTCTGGTTCCAAATACTATATAAATAAAATGATAAAGATATTAATGAAAATTATATTCAATATGGAAGATTATCTATTTTAGGAAAAACATTGAATTATTTTGTATAGAATTGATAATTGACTTACTTCTCTCAAAAATAAATAGAAGAACCATATATAAAATGAAATATATAATTAACGTAAGTGGAAATGAAATATTTATTTCAAAAAAGTTATAAATGAATATGCTAACATGGGGACATAAAATCTCAAAGACTTTTATATAATATTATTTTCTCTAATTTTCTATTTTTATTTCATCTTATCCAATCACAACAATATAACAACACAACTACAGTCTTATCAAAATGAGCAATAAGGTTCCTGTGCTAATTTCAGGAGCCAACTGCTACACCTAATGTCATTTGACCTATCAGCACCATTTGACCAAATTAATTATTTCTAATTGAAATGTTGTCCTCATTAATCATTATAAACCATCATACTTTTTCTTATAATTTCTTATAATTATAATTACAAGAATTATAATTATAAGAAATTATAATTGATTATAATTTCATCCATAATGAGGTCTGGCTATCCTGTATATGAGTAGAAATCAGAAGTCTACAAATGAGCAACTGAACCACTACCCTGAATTCAAACAAAATATAAAAACAAACTCTTCCATTAAGCCTATTCCAACTCATGGTCCAGGCCAGAAGTGCCCATGTGGGTCTTGAAGTCTGTAACTCTTTATGGGTCAGAAAGCCTCAATTTTCTCCTAAGGATCAGCTAGTGGTTTCAAACTGCAAATCTCCTGGTTAGCAGCTTAATGCATAACCCCTATGCCACCATGATTTCCCCTGAATTACTAGCTTATAAATGCTGGGTGTTAAGGAAGCATCAATACCTGTATAGCCAATATGTGTCATAATATATAGTGGATTTATTGCAGAGAAAGCGATGTTTTCTTTGCTCTCAATGTATGAAAAGAAAACAAGTCAGTAATCTACAAAATCCAAGAATTGAAATCTAAATGTAAACAAGTAAACTGATTTACAAAAGGTAATAAAATTCCTCCAATTGGAGATAAAATGTCTTTAACATTGCCCCCCGAAATAAAGTTGCTCACCATAAAAACAGACGCAAAATGAACAACTAAAATGTGAATAAGTTCTTAAACACCAACTGAGGCCTACCAAGGCATTTTTAGATTTCCTGGGACACTCAGATATATGAGGAACCTTCCAACAGGCTCCTCGTTATCAGTTACCAGAGGCTTCTTGCTACCAGCCTGAGGATTTGGGGATGGGCCTGGGTTCGGGGTTACCCCACTGCTTATTCCAGCAACCCTTCTCTCCAGCACCAGTTCACCTCCTCCCCCACGCTGGGCTTTGTCATCTTGGAGGTCATGGGTCTCTTTGACCTTACAGTGTCTTTTCCATCCGCTCTCCAACGTGAGGGAGCCATCTTCACCAGCCATCGTTCTCTTGTCCTGTCCCATCTGTCCTCTATGTTCTGTGATCCTCCTCAGTTAATCCAGGAAAGTCGTTATCTGAGAGTTTCACAGAGGGAAGGCAAATACATATCATCTAACTGAAACAAAAGCATGCTCTGTATCCTTCAGGAGAAAAGATGCTGATAGATAGGGTTGTTTAGGGATGAACCTGATCTATACCCCAGATTCTACTTTGATCAGAGGCAAAAGCCAATGATCCCAGAAAAGGACAAAAACACCACGTCCACCGGCATTGCAACTCTTCTCTAATGTGTGGCCAAAGCTTTCTACTACTTGTGAGGGGAAAACTATATATTTCACCTCCTTCTTGTTGCACTGAAAATAGGAAGGATGAGTTGCGACTGATAGAAAAGCAGAATGTCATTTAGCCTGCAATGATTCACACCGGATGTTTTGCACTTGAACCTGACGGAGGGAAAGAAAACATGTTCAAACCTAGAGCTCTGCACTGACACAAACCTGGGTGCAGAATACAGGGAGAGACAGAACACCAGTTTTCAAACAGTAAGTCCTCCATAAATACATAACAAAATTTAGGTGCCATTGATGGGGCTTAGGGGCATATAGAGGAAATATACTTTGCTTAGACACATCAATAAGTAAAAGGCCAAATTTATTCACCTTTCAAAAGGGAGGATCTTACATTATGAAACTAGAATTGCTGTGAACTTAAAAAAATCAGGCAATTATCTTTGAAGAAAAAACTACACAGAAATGTCCTTCATAAATATAATGCATATTATATGTAGATAGTAATTAGTAAGTCCACTGAAAACAAATGAAATATGCATCAGAGCAAAGTGGGGCTTACACCCAGGAATTCAAGGCTTATTTAACAATAATAATCTAAACAGTGAAATTCATTATATCAACAAAGTAACAGAGGACAGATCATATGATGGCATTGAAAAATGCAGGAAAAGTGTTAGTATTCATTCAACTCATGAACTCACAGAAAACTGGAAATAGGACGGAAGTTCCTCAGCATCATCAATGCTGTTGAATTTTCAAATTGTAGATTATATCATGTCTAACTTTGAAAAGATAGATGCTTTCCTTTGGTATAAGAATAAGGCAATAAAGCAAGACTGTCCACTCTTAAACCTTTCATTCAAGTATGTCCTAAAACATACAACAAGGGAGGGGGGAGTGAACTTTAAATATAGATGTACAAATTGTGAAAAGCGTGATGTATTTGGCATTGAATTTTTAATTACTATTAATGATAGTATCAATAATTTTAAATTATTTGTAATAAATGTAATGATAAATGTACAAGAACAATGAGATAAACAACACAGATTATAAATAAAGGAAAAATGGAGAGGTATTTGGTATACATGAACTGGAACATTCAATATTATTCATACCAGTTTTCTTTTAATTCAGTTAAAGTCCAGTGACTTTAAATGAAAAGCCCAGAATATTTTAAAGTCAAATTTTTTTCTTATTATAAAATCTATGTAACAGAAAAAGACTTATAATAGTCAACATCAACATTTTTTGAGAACATATCTGGAGAGTCTACCCAACCTAATCGCAAGCATAACTATTACAGTAAACAAAACCAATTGAAGTAAAAGAATGGGTACAGGCTACCTAAAAGAAAAAGAGAACCCAGAAATATTCTTATACTTAAATGCTTAATTAAATTTTCACAATGATGCAAATGTATTTCAATTGGAAAAGTTAGTCCTCATAATAACCAATGCAATAATAATTGTATATCTCTATAGAAAAAAATGATCATCAATGCCCACTAACTCATTTATAATTTAATTCACATAGGACAGATACATAAATTTAAGAGCTAAAATAAAATGTTTTTTAATAAATAAAAAGTATAAGAAATCTAACCTAGGTTTAGGAAAAGATTTGTGGGATACAAAAAGAATGGAACGTAAAAGGAAAAAAAAAGTATGAAATTATTTTCATCAAAAATAATCTTCAGAATCAATGCTACAAACAACCTAAATATTGTGCAGATATTTTAAAATATTTTGAAAAGACAGCCTAAATATTGTCAAGGACAACCGAAATACTGTGCAGATATTTTAAAATATTGTGTCTAATAATGACATGTACCTGTAATATTTAAGCCAACATTTTAATATTAATTAAAATACCAAATGAAATAAAATTAGTTATTGCGAAGAGACATTTCTCAAATACAAATTAAAACCATAGTGAGATATCATGACATGCTCAGTAGAATTCTGCCTCAAATCATTTTGTTGGCCAAACAAGCCCTGACATGAACTTAAGTAATCTCACAAATTTAACACTCAGACTGTCTAGGGGAATCAAGGAAGTGGGTTATAATTTGTAGTGTAGTCTTAAACAACAAGCTATTCATTTGAAGATCTCTGGATGCTCACATTTCTGAAGAGACTCAGGGTGACGGTCAGCATGTAGGAGTTAAAAAAAAAGGACAAATAGATGAAGTTATCATGAAGTTTGAGGATGACAAAAGATTCTTAAAGAATAATTAAATTCTTGTAAACTATACATAGGAATTTTTTCGTTAGTGAATGAAGGTCCCCTAATACATTTGAAGTGAAGGCTGTATAAAACTTTACCCTCAATTAATATCCAACAGGATGCTTATTTTTCAGTACAGCAAGGGGTATCAAAATGAAATGACCTAGCAATCTGCTTCCAAAAGTATAGCCAAGAAATTCCTATGGACAGTGGATAAGGAATACTGAGGATTTGATGCATTTGAATTATGGACTGCCAAAAATGAAAACAAATCTATCATGGAAGAAGTTTAGCCAGAATACTCCTTAGAAGCTAGTATAATCATACCTTGGGCTTGTTTATCAGAAAAGACCACCTCAAACTATATTCATTGACATCGAGTCCATACAGACTCATAGCAACCCACTGCTACAGTCCTGACATCAAACAATCTCATTGAGCCCTTCCTCTCTGTGCATTCCCTTCTGCTTTACCAAACAGGATGCCCTCCTCTAGGGACCTTGCAGGAAGCAGCCTGATGGGTAACACCCTATATACAGCACCAAGATTCAGTCACGGGAAATGGACATCACTGGACTGCTGCTTGGTTCTTCAACAGCTCACCTGTATTCTCCATCATTTGTTATTCAACCAGTATGTTGTTTGCTGTTTCATAACCAGTAAACACGTTTTTGGAACAATTTGAATTTCTGGCAGCTTTCTGTTAATGTGTTGCTGCAACCATTGTTGAATTAATATTGAAAAAAAATTACTTCCACGTGAGTTAATGATACAGTTCAATAATTACTCTTTCTGTGGCATCACCTCTCCTTGGAATGACCCCAAATATGATCTCTTCTAGGTAATTTTTTATATCTAAAGATTCAAGCTATTATGTTATTATATATATTAGTTAGATAACATTCTGTAGTCCCAACACAATTTGTTGAATAAAAATAGTTTATTTTATTGTATTTTCTAGCCACCCTTGTTCAAAATCAATTGCTTATAAATTTTTGATTTATTTATAGTTTCTCAATCTTATTCCAATGATCTATATGCCTATCCTTTGGCAGTATTGCAATCTCTGATTGCTGTATATTTTTAGTAAGTTTTAAAAACAGAACGCATAGCCCTCTAAGTCTGTTCTTAATTTTCAAGATCTCTTTGGCTGGATCCATTGAATTTTCACGTGAATTTTAGTCAAAGGATAGTCTAGCTAATTAGTAAAAGTAGTATAGAACATTTTGCAATATACTGGATCATGTCATCTGTCAGTAGAAAACATTTTACTTCTTCAGTTCCAATTTAGAGTCATTTTATTTTCTTGCCCAATTTCCCTGGGAGAGTCTCTGCTACAATACTGAGTACAACTTGTAAAAGTGGATATGTATATCTTAGTCTTAGTTTTTGTCTAATATTTTGATTTTAGGAAACAATTTTGACCAAAGGAAAATAGAAGTAACTAGAATACTGTTTGCATTCTCTTTTCTATGTCCTCTGAATTAGGTGCTTTCTGACCAGTAATGGCCTCCAACTAGAATTTGAAAATCCAGTTCAAAGACCGGGTAACTTTTATATCTTTAGAATTATATTTTTAATTAGGATCTTTAGTTAGTCTCTCTTTAGGCATTTGCATAGCATGATAATTTTTCTCACAATAATATCTGAAAAGCTTTGTGTGCTTCCAACTTCATTGCTTTGGCCTGCCAAACAAATAAACAGCAGTACCAGAAACCTATTAGTATGATAATAAAGCCGCCCTGCTAGATGTGTGCTATCTCTATGCTTGGAAGAAAACAAACAAATAAACAAATAAAAAACCAGTGTAAAAAAAAAAAATAATAATAATAATAATATCTGAAAAGCTCAGTATATATTTTGGTATCCAGGTTAAATATTTCTTAGTTGGTCAATACATATGATGATGATGATACATTTATTATTAATCATTATATTTTCATTTATTGGATTTTATAATTGTTAAACAAAAATAATTGTAAGCCAATCCTTGAAATTCATTGGTATTTGTTTAATAAACCCACTGCCATCAAGTCAGCTGAGTTCCTGTGACTGAAAATCTCTATGGAAGCAGAAGACTCCATCTTTCTCCTGTGGAATAAGTACCTGGCTAACACAAGAGCGATGGTTACACTTCAGAGCCTCAATCTGAAAATCAAAGAAAATTTAATCTAGAGTCAAAATTTTCCCAAATAAAAATGCTTAATAGATAATCATAATCCAGTTTATGGCTATCTATCACCAAGGAAACAAGGTCAAGAACAGTCTTTACAAAATAACTCATGGACACAATATTTCCTTAACAAATACTTCTAATAACTACAGAGTTAGACTAAAATATATCTCTAGATTACAAAGTAAAATATAGTTCTAGTTTGATCTTTGGAGTTTCTCTTGTTAATTTTGCACACAGATAATTCTGTAAGAGAGCTCAGGCTCAGGCAAAATACTCTTAAATAATGTTTCTAATTAACTAGACGCTCTTTTGATTTAAATATAACTTTTCGAAAACCAGTTTTCTGAAGTCTCTAGGCTCAAAGTTCATCATGTGTGAACATTACTTTGAGAGGGTCCAGCTGAACCTCTATGAAGTCAAGAAATATCTATTTCAGAGGATTTCATTGTTCATTTCCCATTTTAAGTAAATATGCATTTTAAGCATGAGTCCTATTTAAAATATTTTATAAAATTCATATTTCAAATGCTGATATTTCTATCTTACTATTATACCAACCTTTCTTCCTAGACCCTAATACAAATACCTTTTTTTCCAGTTGTCCTGAAATGATGTACTCTAGTTCGTTAAACATTAATGCTTCTGTGTGTTAATTCCTGTGGTGGAATGTCGTCCCTTCCACATATAAAATTCTCTGCCTATGTTCTCTCTGACACACTGGCAAATGTTTTTTTTTCCTTTTCTTTCTTTTGCGAGTTAAGGGAAGAAGGGTAAGAGAAAGAGTAGGTGTATATTTATTTTTGAGAGAATCAGCATCACTGAGACTGGTGTTTCTCTGCAAGCCGAGAATTCAAAGGGCTGTCACCCACCTGCCTATAGGCCCAAGACAAAATGTAACCTGAGCCCTACCCTTATTTACAGGTTGGTAAAAATAGCTATGGCAGACATCCAGGTGGCGTTTCTCTCCCCTGCCATGCTATTGCATTGATCTATGCCTGCCACTCCCTGGGAACTTAGGAGCTGGCTCAAAACTGAGATTTTGACAGAGGGATTATTTAAGAGTTTTCTGCATTGGGCTGCTTCTAGGGGTAGGCTGGTGGTGAACTGCCTGGCCACCTTTGACTATACAATTTCTACAATAAGTTCTTGGGGATTGTTTTGTACTCAGAGATTAAACTTTTAAAAAACAAAAATACTATGTCTCTAAAGCAACAGGCCATTTATGAGCGCATGTAGAACAAACAAACACAAAAAAACTTCTCAATTAACTAGAATGCTTCTCAAATAACTAGAAGGCATACAGATGTGGTAGCAATATCTGACAAAATAGACAGCAAAGGAAAATACATAATGAGAGACAAAGAAGGTCATTGTATAACTGAGGAAGCTTCCATTGAACAAAAAATCATAACTGTGACTAGTATGTATGCACCAAATAAAAGATCTTCCTAAGACGTGAATCAAACTGTAATAGAAATTAAAAGACAAATAGACCAAAATATCATACCAGGAGACGTCCACACATCACGTTTGAGCAACTGTCAATCTGCTTAGAGAATTTCAACAAGACACCAAAGAATTAAGCAATGTAATTAATCAATTTGATCTCTAGGATATATGAAGAATACGTTATCCAAAGAAAGTACATTTTACATTATCTTAGAGAGCACATCGCACCTACTCTAGAATACATCAAATTTTAGGTCATAAAGTGAGCATCAATAAATTCAAAACACCAAGATACTCCAAACAAATAAAGAACATAATAAAAAATAAATCCTTCAAACAAATGAGAATGAAAAATACAACATATCAAAATCTCTGGGACACAGCAAAATCAGTAATAATTTGAGGACAGTTTAGAGCAATAATTCTGCATATCAATATATAGAGAGAATTAAAATAAAAATCTCAATACTTCAACTGGAATAATTAGAAGAACATCTAAACAAAGCATCAGACACTAGGAAAATGACATAATAAAGATGAGAGCATAAATAAATGAATCAGAAAAATTAAGAACTAGAAAAATCAACAAAACAAAAAGTCAGTTCTTTGAAAAGATTAACAAAATTTATAAACCACCAGCAAACCTAACAATAGTAAAGAATGAGAAAAGATAACTATTATAAATAAGAAATGAAATGGGTGACATTATAAAAAAAGAGATAAAAATAACATTATGAAAACTTGTATTCCAACAAATTTGAAGATCTTGCAGAGATATATAAATTTCTAGAAATGCATTATCTACCTAAATTGCCACAGACCAATGTAGAAAATCTCAACAAGCCAGTAACAAAAGAAGAAATAGATTTGGTTATAAATATCTCCCAATACCAAAAAGTCTGAGACCAGACGATTTTACCAGGGAATTGTTCCAAGCATTTAGAAAAGAATGAACACCAGTCCTGCCTAAACTTTTACACAATATGCAAACATATGAATATACTACATATTATGGAAAATATATATCACAAAGCTCAATTCTGTTATATATTTAGAAGAAAAGAGATAATTGTTAGAAAAACATTAATCTCTGTTTTGCAGTCAAAACACTTTTTTTATCATGTGGGCATGCTAAAATCAGCTTTCACATAAAACTCCAGATGAAATGGGCCCTTCTTAACCAGTGTGGAATGCGGATAATTGCAGCCAGGTTGAAATAATATAAGAGATTTATACTAGCTTAAGTACATGGAATCCTAATAGCAGTTCCAGAAAGCAAAAATGTGTGGGGATGGGGGAGGTGGTTATGAAACATAATTTTTTAAGGGTAGGCCCACAGAATCGTACCATCATATTAGTAAAATTCCTGTTAGAAAATGTCAATATAAAAACTGTGCTCCCACATGTGATTGGATATTTGTTCAATAATCCCATTTCAGTGATTCTTAACATTTATACTGTAAAATTTGACATAATTAGACTTAGGAAATAATTTCTCAAACATAAAAATGTTCAAGAGTATATATCTTAGGGAGCCATTTGCAGTATACTTCTTGTTATGCTTTTCATAAGTACCTCAAAGTATTTTAAAGATACAGATACTCACTAAATGACAAAATAATTATAATCCTAATTACAGTCCTGAGTATGATGACTATACTTGTTTACTAATACAGAATATTTATGTATTCAATAATATGTATTTGAAGGCCCTCTGAGGACATAGTGGGTCGCACACTGACTGCTAACCACGGGGTCATCAGTTAGAACCCAGCAGTCATTTGTTTCTCAGAAGATGAGGCTCTCTGCTCTTGTAAGATTTACGGTCTCAAAACCCCCAGAGGAATTCTACTCTGTCCCATATGAGTCAGATTTGACGATATAATAGTGAGTTGTTGCTGTTGTGTTTTTCTATTTAGAACATTAAACATTCAGATACTGTCTCTCCAGTTTTTCCTTGCCATCCATAAGGCAGACCACTCTCAAATAAATGTTATAAAATCAGAGTAGGGTAATATAAGACAATTGACTTGTGCTTCAATATAATCTAAAATTGGGGCGGAAAAACTAGCATTGGGAATAAATGCATAAAATAAAGTCATTGTAGATGAGTTAAGAAATAGCAATGACCATAAGCGCAATGTTTTTAAAAGTGCTTTGAGTGCAGTTACATATTTGTTTCTGAGACTGTCTTTGCTTGGTAATTAGCATATAAATGGTCCCAACTAGTATTGAAAGTTAACGTTTCATTAACCTCACTTACAATACCTAAAGGAGGCATCTACATTTAAATTCAGGGGGAACATTAGTCTATCTAAACTTCTAAATATAATAACCATGAAGCAGCCACAACTACATTGAGCACTGACCAAGCATAAAAGGTTCATGAAGAAACATAAGCTCATACACAGTGTAAGCAGGAAACACATGCTCACTAGTAACTTTTTCTTAAAGAAAATTTTAATGACACCCGAAGAAATATATTTTAGATTTGAAATGATACTGTATGTTTCAGGAAAATAATGTTTTCTATTTCCCATGCAAGGGTCACCAGGCAAGATGACTTACTGACTCAAGCCCAAAGACCTGCAGGTCAAAGAGCCAGATACAAGGTGGAGAAGAGTACAAAGCCAACAAGCTTTCCATAGTGTCTCCTTGTACAGGTGGAGGTGATACCCCAGGAAACTTTCTTCCAATTTCATCAGGCCTGGGACTTGATGAAAGAGGTTGCACTACACCCTAATCTTTCCATAACGACTTGGCTGCTCACAAAGGATTCCATCAGGGGATGGTGAGATCACAGCGTGGAAGAGTCTTCAGTGACCAGATGAGTGAGAATTCAGGCCCAAACAAGTGGACACAAGCCTAACTGTAACAAGGACTAGGATGTGCCTGCCCATGACATTTTCAATCACCTCATATGTAAAAGTGGCACAGTGAGTAAGGAAGACTGAAGTATAAATGAAGCAGATGAATTTGGGGCTCATGAAAAATATTGGAAATAGCACAGACTGTCAGAGAACAAACGTCTTGGAAGAAGTACAACCAGAATAAGCATAACCTTAGAAGCCAGGCTGACAATGCTCCATCTCAGTGCTGTAGACGTGTTAACAGGAGAAGCTAGTTCCAGAAAGGATATTATACTTGGTAGAATAGAAAGCCAGTCAAATAAAGAAAACCTTCAAGGAGATAGATTGACACCGTGACTGCAGCATTGAGCTTAAGTATAAGTGTAGGCAGAAATGGGAGTTGGTGGGCAAGCAAGGGGAGAAGACCCCGGGCAAGTGAAAAACACTCCAAGGATGCTGCGAAAAGCCAAGCGTCCCCCTCCCGTGTGGTGACCTTCCAACCCCAGATGCAGGAGGCTAACCATTGCAGATAACATTGAGCATTGTTGCTTCGTCCTGGCTTTGCAGACAGCCAAATCGCAATGGAAAACTCCCCAGCTCCTCCCTCCCCAAGACCAGGGAGGTCTATAAAACTGTTCACCTCTCTCCTGGACAGTGCGACTTCTCTGGCCCGAACTAGGGACCCGTGAACCTCAACTGGGAGCTCTGAAATAAAACTCTAAAACTATTTTCTTCTTGGCCCTTTTTCATTCTTTCCGTTGCCAAAATTACCATACAAAAATCACAATGTGAGGATGGCAGAAATGAGGCAGTGTAGGCCTTTTGCGTGCATCATGTCACTGCGAGTCTGAAGTGAGAACAGCAGGGTGTGGCAACATTTGTGTCTGTTACACCCAACATCTGAGAGCTAACTGGAAAGCAACTCAACAGTCAACCCATAATGCTGGGATCAGTAGGAGACCCAAAAGGAAGTACGCCCTAGCAGCCACCTTTCTAGTCAGGAAGATAGATATCCTATAATCCAAAGTATGTAGGTTTTACACCGCGTTCCTCTGAATGGTCAATACCATATTAAGCCTTTATTTCTATGCCACGCTGCTCTTTAGAGAGCTCAGTAGACTATGTAAGGAGTTTGGAGACATATTTGCTATCCAAGAAGTTTAATGGATAAATAATGGCTAAGAACTAGGTCACTCAATTCAAAGTGCTTCAGTTTGGATCTTGCTTGGTTATTACATCCACTGTCACCTTAGGCAAGCTATTGGATGTCTCCTCGCTTCATCTGCCTCATGGGTAACAGGAGACTGATAACAAGGGTGACTACCTTGTAGGATTGTTGTAAAAATTCAATTAGTTAATAAATGCAAAGCACTGGTAAGTGTGTCTAATAGGTACTAAATGGTATAATAAGTAGTATCTCCTTTCATTTTCACATGTGGAAGTGCACGAGGGGTGGCATAATGGCTAACTAACACCTCAATTCTAGATTTATTGTGGTTTGTTTTGTTTGTTTGTTTTTCGTTTAGAAAGTGAATTATTGTTTCCATAAGTAATGTTAAAACAGTGCTTCACCTGATTTAAATGTTCAGTACCAACCCATGAGGAACTCTGATACTTTAGAATTAAATTGTTTATAGTAGAAAAAGTACAGGATTGAGTAACACATACCAATGCTAATTGTGGCTTTACCAGTCTTTGTGATATGCGTTGGGTCATTTTAAAAACTGTAAGTGATACAGTGAAATATTCTAGTCTATGAGCTAAGATAAATTGTTGTACATGTGCAACATGGCAGGACAATTTTCCAACTATAAACATATTTAAATACAATAAGCTTTGTTAAAAAGACTAAACATAAATAAATTAAGGCATAATTTTTGAGTAGTTATTCTAGACGGATAAATCAAAAAGTATTGCTGCATATATAATCAAGAAACTTTGGTATTGAAGGATGAGGTCCAGTCTGCACTGAGGACAGTAATGAAAAAGAAGGCTCAAAGATTGGTGGAATACATACTGAAAGGTTTCCACAAGTTGCTGAAACATTAGAAGCACGTTTTAATATTTAGCCAGATTCTATTCGTATTCAGGTTCTTGATACATTTCATAAATATTTATTGATACAACAAAAACAGGTGGTCTCTGGTTCTGGGTGCAATTGTCGATATCACACTCAAATTGTTGATCAGATTATTCAAAACGTATATACACTTTCATTTCTTTCCACTTTATTAAATTTTCATTGAGTCACATTTAAGACCTTTACTAAGGTTTATAAATTTGCCCTTGGATTTCCAGTGGTTTTAATCAAATTTTTCCTTATTCTTTTTATTTTCATAAAATAGCTGGCATGTAGTTCATATCATGAATTTTTGTGACAGTCATACAAAGGTGTTGCTACAAAACCATACACAGTTTTATTAAAAATATCAAGCTATGAATCAGTTGCTTCTTGACATACTCTCCATCTAGGCCTATACCCTTCTGAAGTCACTGTTTCTATCCCCCTCCACTTTAATATTCTGATCTCTTTGATTTAAGACGATGGCAAAATGATAGTTTTAGCATTCTGGAAGGTTAAAATTATGTTCCTTTGAGTTTTGGGAGTAGGGGGAAAGTCTGAAGGGACAATATGGAGACAGGATGAATGGACAAAGTTTTCCAACAAAATTATAGAGCAATTTACTACCTTCCAAGAGTGAGTATTTACACTGTCTTATTGAACAAAATTCCTTGGTGAAAATTCCTGGGCCTTTTTCTTACCAATGAGATTTTCAGTCTTTGAATCCATCCCAATGATACTCCTGTGTTATTTAAGAAAATGTATCTGGATAACCCCTTTGGAATGCCAAGAAATAGCATACCCTTCTGAGATGGTCTCTCTGCCTTGCATGTCATAGGCCCACAGATTCCATCGGGGTCACCGTTTTGATCCCAGTTTATTTCTTGAAGGCACTCTGATGAGACGAAGACAACAGTTCTGGGTGGGTCTGAATGTCTTTTCAAATGCCAATACCCTGTCCCTCAAGGACCTGCATGGGGCTTGTAAGCCTGCTACTTATGAAATTTTTAACTCCCCTTATATCAAAATCAATTCTTAAAGGCTGAAGTGTAAATTTGCTAGCTCTCTCTAATCATATCTTCCAACATTAATTTATATCATACATTTTGCCTACTATATTAGGTTGAAGAGATCAATATAATGCTAGTAAAACCAGCTAAGCAAATAATTCTAAACACAAACATTGTAAAACCCCTAAATCTGATCATCTTATCCACTTCAAATGCGGAAGAGAGCTACCTGGTCAACTGACTAGTAGAGATCCATATCTGTACCCATTCCAGAGACAAGCGACTCAACAGAATGTGCAAATGATAGAATAGTATTATTGATATCACAAGCAAGTAATATTTTGCTGAAGATTATCCAATAAATGTTGCATTACTACATTGACAGAGAGCTTCCAGAGGTTCAGGCTGGACGCAGAAGAGGACTTGGAACAAGGAATATCATTGCTGATGCCAGATGGATCTTGGCAGAGAACGTCAGAAAGATATGTCCTTGCATTTATGAAACCCAAGACAACCTCACTTTTCTCCAACAGAGCAGCTGGTGGATTTGAACCACTGGCAATTATTTAAGTACATTGGAAAATTTCTTTCTGAACCATGTATTCAAAAAAATATTATATTTGAATAAACTGGTTACAGTAATCTGAAGTTAGGTGAGAATCTATGTTGATGGTGGTTAAATAATTTGGAAAATGATAATGGAATGGTTTATGTAATATGAAATTTTAAATCAGTTTAACTGAGTAGTACATTTTTTGTATTGTTATACATTTTCATGTGTATTAAAATATATAAATAACTAAGTAGTGGATGAGGAGCTGCATTCTGGATCAGCTTTTGGGTGGATCAAAGTCCCGAAACTGTGAAGAGAAAAGTTTAACCTAAGACTGACAAACATACTGCTTGATTCATCCGTGGGAACGAGCAGTATACGGGACATACTGACAGGATTTGGATGGTCTGTGATGAAGACAAGGAGCCTGGCGGCATTGTTAATAAACGCTGAACTAAGTGGAAGACTGTCAAACCACTAGCCCACCTGCAGGAGACAAGTGAGACTGTCTGCTCCTGTGAAGATTTATATCCTCAGCAAACCTATAGTCAGAATCAACTATATAGCAGTGTTTTGTTTGGTGCTTAATTGTGTTATAGATAGAAAACGGAGCACCCTTAAATCATATCTAAGTCATATAGAGAACAATGGTTCTGAGCGGTAAACTTTTGAGAGGAGCACAGATGTGTGGGACATTTATTAACTATTTATTAACTATTTTTCAGGACCATGGAACCCAGGTAAAAATTCAACCACAGTGTAATTATATAGTATCATTGTAAAAGTTAGAATTCATTTAATACTGGTTTTTAATGTACTCATATTTACATGTACAGTAGTGTGCTTTAAATCTGCACTTTTTATATTAGCATATATGTGTTGATACAATTGTAGGTGTCTTCTTGATGGAAATAATAATAATAATCACAGTACTCTTTTAATTGAAACATTTTTATTCATTATATTTTAATACAGTTTTAGGATTACAGAAAACTTGTGAAGAATGTACAGATAATTTCCATACACACAATGCTATCCTGTACACTATATCTCTGGTTATCTTCTATTCCTGTTTTTTTGTTACAATTCATGAGCCCCCAATAACAGTACAATGAATTATTTTCCAACAAAACTTACTTTTGTGTATTACAGAACTGTAGGTTTTGTTAAATGTATAATGTCATAACTTCACCATTATAATGTGGTGAAGAAAGCTGTGTTGCTGCAGTTTGAGGTTCCTTCAAGACCTGCTTTGCCACGCTACTGGAGTATGCATCACTTGAGCTGGGGACTGTCGGACCCTGTCATCTGGCTGACTGTTGGTGACCTATCTGCCTTGCTGTTTGCTGCCTGTGGCCGGATAACCTGAGTTGCTCTACAGAGGACTACCCTGTGGCCCTCAAGACTTGAAGGACTTGCCAGTGTATTAGCTGTCTCACAGAAGTGAGTTGCACTAAACCGTTTGTACTGCTCTATAGCTTAATTAGCTGTTTATTTCTTAAGTTTTATATATGATATATATATCATAAGTGTCTTGGTTTTGTTTCTCTAGAGAACCCTGTCTAACATATTATCTACACTTACGCCTACAAGAGTTTTTAAAAATATTTACATTTACTCTTAATTTCAGCCTTTGGCCATTTTGAGTGCCTGTAAAAGATAAATATTGTGGCTTTATTTGCTTGCTTGCTTATTTATTTATTTATTGCATGTTGTCTAGCTGCTTCAGGACCATTTGTGGAAAGATTATGATCATATTTGTCTTAGTCAATTGCCCTATGTCTTTGTCTAAGATCAGTTGACTATATTTGTGTGCATCTATTTCTGGTTCCTAAATTCAGATCTAACGATATATATGCCTATTTGTTCTCATTGACTAGATAGCATGTTCTTGTTCATGATAGCTTTATGATAAATCTTACAGTCAAGGAGTACCAATCCCGCTAATGTATTCTTCTTTGTTATTGTGTTGATTCTATGTCTTTTGCCTTTCTGTACAATTTCTGCAATCTGTTTATAGATATTAATACAATAACTTCCTGGGATTTTGACTGTGACTGCATTGAATCAATCGATCAAAATAAGAAGAGTGACATTTTAATGTTATTATTGTTGCTGTTAGTGGCAACAGTTGCCACTCATATTGATACTAGGCACAGCAGAATGAAATATTGCCCATTCCTGCACTGTCTTTACAATCTTTGTCTTGCTTGCATCCATTGCTGTAGCCACTGTGTATACCCATCTTCTCAAACATCTTACTCTTTTTTGTTGACCCTCCACCTGCAAGGATCACGGGGAGGGGGCGGGGTGTTGTGGTTTTGCTTTGGGCTATTAACTGGAAGGTCAGCAGTTTCATGCCAGGAACCATTCTTTGGGAGGAAGATAGGGCTATGTATTCCACGAAAAAGTTAGCCTCTGAAACTCACAGGGGAAGTTCTACCATGTCCTGTAGGCTTGATAAGAGTTTAGCATCACTAATGACAGTGAATTTGGTTTTCCATGTTATCAGGGCTAATGTCCTTCTCCAGGGACTGGTCCCTCTTGATAGCATGCCCAAAGTAAATGAGAAGAAATCCTCCCATGTTTGCATCTAAGAAGAATTCTAGTTAATTTCTAAGAGATTGTGTGTGTGTGTGTGTGTGTGTGTTCTTCTGTAACCCACGGTATTTATTATATTTTGTGCCAATATCATAATTTCAATACATCAGTTCTTCCTTGGACCTCCTTCTACACTGACCAATTTACAGCTGCATATGAAGCTATTGAAAGTACCACGGTTTGGGTCAGGTTCACCTCAGTCCTTAAAGTGTCATCTTTGTTCTTGAACAATTTAAAGAGATCTTGTAGCGTAGACTTGGCTAAAGCAGTGAATTGTTTGATCTCTTGACTCCTGCTCCCATAAATATTGATTGTGTTTCAAAGCAAGATGAAATCCTTGATAAATGTAATCCTTTCTCCATTTATCTTGATGTTATCCATTGTGGGAATTTTTATTTTCTTTGTAAGGAGCCCTGGTAGTATAGTGGTTACACAAAGGACTTGGATCCACAAGATCAGCAGTTTGAAACCACCAGCCACTCCCTGGAGAAAGAGGGGGCTTTCCAGTAGCGCCATCAGTTTTATAGTCTCAGAAACTCACAAGAGCAGTTTATTCCTGTTCTGTAAGGTTTCTATGAGTCAGCATCCATTCTATGGCAGTGAGTGAGTTTACACTGATTTGAAATTCATATGGAAGGCTGGAGTCCTTGAACATTATCAGTATGACTTGGTTCACATCTAACTTCCTCTGATTTCACAAAGGGAGAAGGGACTCATCTCAGCATCAGCCAAATACACTTCTCCTGAGTGGCAGTCACATTCATCTCCACCTGCTTTTGTCCTTTACCAATTCTGTGACCAACTAGCCCTCCCAAGATAAACTCTACTTCTCTGCTGAGTTTGATCATCATTCCTTTCGATGTCCACAGAGAACTCACAGACCAAATGCATGATCATGGCTTTTATCAGGTCAGTGAACAAGTTATAATTCAAGATCACAAACTCAGGACAAACAATGGATGAGTTGGAACAAAATTAATTTTTGAATGTAAAACTGATTAACTGGTCTGAAGCATCATGCATTTCATGTTAAATATACTTATTATCCTTTTTAAATTTTTGTACAGGAAACAACAAAAGAAGCAGGAAAAGGGGTAGGAGGAGAGAGCTCTGGAGCACCACCCTGCTACCCAGGTTGGACAGAGGGCCGGTACATCAGACCTCAAGTTGCTTGGTGAGAAGACGGTACAGATACTACTGGCCAGGTGAGATTTCTTGGGTGCCTTCCCTTCTTCATGAAGAACTGTGTATTAGTCTGGGTACTTTAGAGAAACAAATCCACAGAAACTCACATATAAGAGAGAGAGTTTTATAAATAGGTTAAGTGCACATCAGGAAAACATCCCAACCCAGTGCTGCCCAAACCCACCAGTCCAACATTAATCCATATATCCGACACCAATCCATAAAGTCCTCCATCTCACAAAACATGCAATGATGCCAACTGCAGGAGGGAAGCCGAGTCAGTGAGCATGTAAGCATCTCAGGGCTGAAACTGGTCTCCACACAGCTGCTCCAGCATGCAGGGCTCCATTGGGGTAGGTCCATGTGGCTTCTCCTCAGGGATGTCTTGCAGGAAGTGAGCCTTGTCAGCCAAAGCAGGAAAATGGCTAAGGCAGCTGCATCCTGGTCCAACCATCAGAAAGCAAGATACCCGAGAACTAGAAAGGCGAGGCTCACTGAGCCATTTATCTCTCTGCCCTTCAATTAACCCCATGTGTTTATCGGCCAGGTTGGAACAATAAACCAACTACCTCAAACTGGATAAGACTAAATAAACAGATAATGCTCAATCCATGGTTCCTTCAGCAGGATCTTATTCCTATCCATGCCCTAAAGCAGGTCTCTCCCCAGTGTTCTGCCTCTCAGCATTTGACCACTTAGAATTTGTCCTGTTCAGGGAATATTACAATGTTTTTGGCATTGCTGATAGGTGGCAAAAAGGGTCACAACAATATCAGAAACCTCTGCCCCATGTCACTCAATTCTAGCTCAGTGGACCAGAAGTACAGCTCTAATTAGGTGCCTGCAGGCACCCTATTCTGCAAGTGAATGCCTTGCCTAAAGTTCTTTCCTTTTCTGAGCTCTGTGGGCCTGGAAGCCCTCTGGTCTGTCTCATTCTCTGGCGGTCCGTTTTGCTGCTGCTGCTTCCCTTCCACTCCTCCGGTTGGTTTCCCAAGTCTCTGCCTCCTTAATTATTTCAAGCATCCACTTTGCTGAATTCTGTTATTCCAGCCCTAGTAACCTAAGGCAGTGAATGTTGGGGAGGTCTTCAAGATTACCCTTAAGTTTTCCTTTTTGACTGGAAGGGATCACAGAATTTAAAGTACTGCTAGCCTCAGTTATAGTTTATTACAGTGAAAAATTAAGGACACAATGAATAAAGGCAAGAGGTTCACAGGGCAGTCTTGGAGAGTGAGTGTGAGCTTCTAGTGATCCGCTCAAATGTGATGCATGACAATAAGTTAGCATTGACTATCTGGCTTGGCCCACAATCCCAGGTAAGCAATGACTCTTACCAGGAATGGTACTTTAAGAGATTAGAGTTTATCTCCTCAGAGATGGCGAGGAATAACTTTTCCTGGAAATGTCTCTTCTGACCTAATATTTCACTGCACAGTACATCTAGAACCTGTCAACTAGATATTACAGAGATTATAATTAAGACATGATATCAAAATATATATATCCCACACTTTAATACTTTCAAACTTATAAGCATAAAGCATGAGCATGTGTATGTTTAAAAACAGAGCAATATTGCTCTGCTGCTCTGACTTCTTTATTTCTTTAAATATCTTCCACCATTGAAGGAAGATCCTGGAAATATTTCACTTATCATTTTTCACACAAGTAGAGGAACATGATGAGCAATTAGTAGAGGCAACAATTCACTGCAATCTTCAGAAACCTCTTGAGGGTATCAGAAAAATACTCTATTTGAATATCTGGAAGCAAGGAAGTCAATCTTGTCTGCTCTATGCAATTTGGCCTTTGAATACATAAATTGCTGTCAATCATCCCTTTCTGAATTAATGTTTAGCACAGCAGGAAACACTAACTTATGCAAAAACTAAACTGCTGCCAATAAATAAAATAAGAAGTTTCACTACTTCCAAAGACACTTTTAGAACCAAGAAATTTTTCATTGTTTTAAATATAGTTTGCAAATACACAAATAAAATGCATTCTAATTGTTTGAAACACATGTTTAGGCTGTTTTAGGATATCAAATATATTTTGCTATAGAAATTTACTTTTATTTTTCACAGAGACTTCAAAACTACTACATGACCTTTTGATGCCATTTTCCCACAACTTTTTGAAGACCCTTCATATATGCTTTCTATGTTGGGAAATTAAAACTAGATATTAAAGTGCTTCAAAGTCAAAATTAATTATGAAAAAACAAGAATCTTTTTTGATAAAATCATCATGCTTTTAAGTAAAATTTAACATACTTTTTAACATAATTTAACTAAAGACATTACCCGTCTTTAAAATGTTGTTCCTTAATCAAGACTATGCAAAAATACTAGGCATTAATTCCTATATTTTGTTACCTTATATATTTTTATACATTTAAAATAGAATCCTATATATTTTCCACTTATACTAATATAGAACTTGATTATATTGACTCAAAAAAATGATTCTAGTATATTCAATCATCAACTGCTACTGCAATTTATGAGGAAAAACAAAATAAAACAATATATACATGACCTCCTGATTATTATAAAGAAATTATGTATCAATATCATATATATTAGTCTGTTTTAAATTAACAGTGTATTTTTACTATAAGTCAAACTCTTGAATAAAATAGAGCCTATTTTATGACCCTAGAGTGTTTCTTTTTAAATGTAAAACAATGTATTGAGTTCAATGACAGAACAAAAAGTTTTGAAAGTTATGATGATTTACAGGTTATTGAAAAACCCTTCACATTACCTGACTGCTTATCTGTTTAGTTCCCTTCATAAAGAAATAATAATGTCCAAGATAATTGATTATTTCCCTCAAAACTAGGTAGACGATAATGTTTAGGTGTTAAAAGCTAGATTCTGATGTTAGATTAGCCAGATTTTAATTTCATGACCAACCGTAACTGGCTGCCAACCTTGGTAGGTGTTCTTCTTAAGGAGACCTGGTGGCACACACAGTGAGCCGTGCATCGGACTGGAACTGCGTGATCAGCAGGTTGAAATAAATCCCAATATGGTGGTAGGTAGGACACTAACAGTCTGTAACAGATCTGGATTTTAAAGGCTAGAGGAGCTACTCTGTGAAGAGAACACACCAGCCTGCCTGACACGAAATAGCTAGTCTATAAATCTTGCTGTGTTAGACAGGGTTCTCTAGAGAGATAAAACCAAATTGCTGGTAATTTAATATATTTATTTATAAAGATAATTAGATATATAACAAGAAATGAACTGTTAAATCATATACAGATAAATATATAATACAAGAAAGAAACAGTTAAATTATAAAGCACTACAAATGGCTCAATGCAACACTCCCATGAGAGAGAGTTGTGAGAGACTAGCAGTCCTTCAAGTCTAGTCTGCTGCCAGATCTTCTTCTATTTATAGAGAGAGCTAGGCTATGTCAGCACAGCAGCCAATCACAAGGCAGGTCACCAATTGTCAGCCAGGTCACCAACCGCCAGCCCCCACCTCCAGAGATGTCTTAAAGGGACCTCAACTTACAGTGACACAGTCCACAGGCTAGGTGTCCCACAGGTAGTGTAGCCTTTAAATTGAGGCACAGAACAAGCAAGGCAGCCACACACTGGTCCAATGATCAAAGAGCGAATGACAAGAAAGGCCAGGCTCACCAAGCCATTTATCTCTCTGCCCTTCAGTTAATCCCACTTGTGTTTATCCGCCAGGCTGGCACAATAAACTCTCACTTGCCTACTTCTAAATTTATGTGTTTTATTAATTTAAAGAATGGTAATCAACTGACTCTAAAACTATTTTTGAAAAATTCTATCTCCATAAAAATGTGGTGGTGTATAATTCATGAAATACTGCATCATCTATAACAATGGCATTTACTACAACACCTGAATTGATGGAATGGTGCTATAACCTGTGGTGCCTGATACAGTCACCAATAGCCACATTGACTACCGAGCCCTTGAACTATGACAAGTCCATCCAAAGAACTCAATTTTAATCTTCATTAATTTACATTGAATTAGCTACATATGTCTGGTTGCTATGAAATTATACAAAGAAGGTCCACATGTTTTACTTTTAATGTATCAACCGACTCGATGTAAGAGCAAAGTCAGAGTGACTTTAATATTAAGGCAGGCACCATCGAGTTTGATTAGAATGCTTTCTTGTGACATGGAGTAGTGTGTTTCCTCTGTTCAACTTTAGAGTAATTAAAACTTGATTTCATGCTGTAATCCCTCAGTTGCAAGAACAAAGCTGACAAAGACTTCTCGGGCAGGCTACCTGCTGAGTTGGGCCCTCTTAGTCCATGTGGAGATAATCATAGGTTTCAGGCACCTGTTAGGTAAGCAGATTCCTGCACCTTGGCAGACACAGAGAGGACAATTGGCATAGAGGTCAAGTTCTGGTTTCTCAGAGAGCTGGAAATGTGATATTGAAACATCCAGGATATTTTCTGACTAAGAGTAATGACTTCTAGGAGGAGGAAGCAATTGAAAATCTTTTTCTAAAAGTTTCTCTGCCTAATGTGTAATACTTGTCATGGTTTTATCATTGTTAGTAGAAATCATTATGTTATTTCATAATAACATATTATTTCATAATAAGCCTTTGTTGCTGCCATCAAAGGGCCTTCACTTGCCCATGGGTCTAGGAATGTGGTGGAAGACACCGACTGGATGACACGATTCAGCTGTGAGTCATTGGTAACAAGGTTAATGTGACTTCCATCTTCTGGGAATAAAATGAGTTATCTCAGAAGGACTGAGAGAAGAACATGGGGGTGGGGGGTTACTGTCATCCAGACAGAAGAACCAGGGAGGTTCTCATCTTTTGAACGGTGGACAAGAAACTGCCTGGATCCAGGAGAGTGCTTTGGCACCAGACGAGCAGCAACACAACATTGGGGAGCCAGTGAACTTGCCAGCCCATAGCATAAGTAAAGTGAAGTGTTTGGGGGGTGGGACCCTGGTTTGAGGAGTTGGGTGCCTCTGGACACTTAATTGGATTAAGTGTCTTTGCTGATCCACATCACTGGAGCGAGTGCCTTTGAGTTGAAACTTATAGTGGAGTGATATGCCCTTTCGGCTTCAATTTGCAGCCCTACAGAGTTTCATAAAATTACCCAAGCAGGCCGGAGGCAAGGTCAATAGTCTGAATTATACAGAGAGGCTGCTTGTCAGGCAAAGAAAAAACTGTTCCAATTGAACAACTGTATTCTGAGAACTTCTCACCTGAGTAGAATTTTGCAAGTTTCTCTAAGAAACCTCATAATTGTAAACATCATCTGTGATGTTTGTGTGGCCATTGCCATTAATGACCAAAGCCAGATGAGAGGGCTCTAAATGCCCTAAGAGGGATGTTTGGAAAATGGAAGGCTGCCAGGCCTCTTGGAGAGTGGAGATATATCTGACCTTCATGTTCTAAAAATCAGCCTGTAAAAATCCAAATGTAGATTTTAAGTTTCACTTCCTCTTATGAAGAAAGAGAGGGTCAAACGCCACCTTCCCATTTTATTTCCTTTTCCCCAGTTTTCATTGAGTGAATTTTAACGCATAATGAGGCTGTGTTTACAGAGAAGGGCCACATCGCCAGGCTGGTTTTCTGAAGTCATTATGGGTCGCAAGCACAGGCTTTTTGCTAGAAGTCAGGCAAGTCACCATTTGTCCAGGTTTGGCTCTCCTTCTCTAAAGCATTCTTTCAAATGGTTTGATACAATGGACCTAGCATATTTCCACAAGGTGGAATGGTAAATGTATGTCCCCCAGTGAGAAGCAACATTGGACTAAGCAGCAGGGCTGTATATTGCCACTATGAGGTACCTTTAAAAGAAGCTGTTCTTGTAGTTATAGTGCACAGTCAAAAGGCACCACCGTGTTGTGGAAAGTGCTCAGTCTTTGCTATTATTTTGGCCAACACAACTTTCTTGACTTGCCCTTGCTCAGATACATCACCCCGTTTGATTCTGTTGAGGAAAAAGTCACACAGATTTACCAGAGTTGTAGCAAAAGCACACTCTAGTGAGAAGATCTGTAGTTTTGAATGAAAGATTTGTAGTTTTGAATAAATAATATTTTTCTTTGCAACACTAGGGGATTCTAAATCTGTAGAGTGGATAATTTTTTGTTTTACTTTAATTCTACTTCCTTTAAATATGTACATATATTTAAATGTATATATCATTATAGTAAATTGACACACAAAAGAAAGAAATGAAAAGGAAAATAGAAAAAAGAGACAGGACAGAGAAGTGTTGTTTGCTGGGGTTGGCAGATCTGTGGGCGGGTTGTGAAGAAGAGGAAGTAGAGGGCAATAAAAAGAGAAAACAAGACGGAAGGGAAGCACTTTCTGGATGGGGGTGCTCTGGACCCTGCACGTGTGGAGGTCCTGGGAAACCAGGGAGGAGCAAGGAAGAAACAAAAATGGGTCCAAGTGCGGCCTGACAGAGGGCAGCAGCTGTAGGTGGAGGTGGGTCAGGGGCCTGTTTTAGTGATGGGGTAGGGAGAGGAAAGGGGCGTGTCTCTGTGCAGAACAGGTGGTTATTGTTGCCCCTGAGATGAAGATTCATAATTTTAAAAATTTAATCAAAAGCTACTCATGCATTTATTACAACTACATTTGGAATTGTGAAAAATAAAAACTCAAAGAAGAAAAAAGGTCTCACAATATTGGTTTATCCATAGATTTTTGTGCATTATGGATTCCAATGAATGGTTTCCCTTTTACAAAATGGCAAGGACACACAAGGATGTAATAACCTGAAAGAGAACAGCTAAGTTTATAAAGGTGCGCTTTCTCGGTGTTAAAACAACTATAATGCCAACAGCATCAGTAACAAGCAATGGCAAGGAATTGAACTGGAAAGTAAATTCCACACAAAATGCCAATAAAAAATAAGGATTATTTTGAGGTCTTGATTTTTAGAGAGTTATCCAAAACTCTTTCCAACTCTCTTCGTAGTTTTTATTCCCTAAGTAACTGTTTTTGTTTTATAATAACTTTGTGAAAATGATTGTCTTGTTATTGATTAGAAAAGACATGCTCTTGTCCTGTTTTCTTCTTTTGAAAAATCATTAAGTAATGCATTTACAAGAATTTTTCTTGGAATGTGAACATCATTTCAGCTTATTGTGATAATTAACTTTTTATCCCTGTGTGTGGTAGATGAGACATTTTCATAATATACTTAGAATATTTAGTAAAACGTAACGTGATTCACTTTCAAGATAAGAAATAGAAATATTAAGAAGGAAGTCCACCGAACACAGGGACCACGAAACAAGCGCATGACAACATCATAAACAATGACCACATATCCAAGTGAGAAGGAAACCCTGGCCCCCCTGAACTAAGAAACAGCTAAGTACACCAAATTTTCTCCAGGGAGTTCTGCAAGATTTAATATCAGGAAAGGTGTGCATCAAGGATCCATCCTCTCACCACACTTATTCAATCTATATGTGGAGCAAATAAATCAGAGAAGTTGGATTATGTAAAGAATAGGTCATACCAAATTGGGGGAAAGTTATTAATGATATGCTGATGACACAACCTTCCTTACTGAAACTGAGGAAGACTTGAAGCCTTTACTACTCAAGACAACATCACAGCCTTCAACATGAAGTAAAACTCAGTGTAAATGGTTCCTTGCCGATATGGCAGGAGATGTAAGGTAAAAATGGAAATGTGATAACAACGAGTACAAGGATGAAGAAAATGTTCTCAAACTGATTCTGGTGATTGTACAACTCTTCTTGATGTGATTGAACTATTGGATTTGATAATATATGTAGTTATATGTCAATAAAACTCTCTGGGCAAAATAAAGTGAAACTGGCATTGTACAATATAAAAACAGAAGAAATGTAGTCTGAAGTGGATGGTCAACTTGCACCAGAAACTGTACAGCATCCAGACAATGCTGGGGCAAATCAATGCCTCCCCCCACCCCCACCACACACACACACCAGGAATGGAAGGAGAATCTTGTTGGATCATCATACTAAGACCAGGGTAGGGGGCACAAATAGTTCTGCTGGTGAGTACGTTGGATGATTGTGGAGAAGTAGCCTCACATAGGGAAGGGATGCTAAACAATGATTGTAAGGGACCTAGGAGGATAATAAGCCAGATTTTATGTTCCTGGGTAGACGCTATGAATACATTTCTACCCAGTCTTTGGAGAACCATGCCATAGACTAAGCACCATGATGATCATGGAAGCTGACCTTGAGTGCATCATGGCATAATGCAGGGCCTACACCAGAAGGATATAACACAGAGGGCCTGCTGAATGAACTGAGCCCTGCCTTGAAGTTGCCTGCACCCTGGGACTGAGGACTTGGGTA
>NW_022106084.1:3490391-3491704 GCF_000313985.2 Echinops telfairi
ACAGTGGTTACTGTAATCTTGATTATGCTGAATAAGACATGTGCTTGGTCATCTGACTTCCCTATGTACCCGACCTGAATTTGTTCCAGGAGCAAGAATCTCTTGTGTGTTCCATGACAAAAATTTCAACCCTGGCTTTTTAAATATTGAGAGTGGTCTCTTCTTTCTTACTTATTTTTATATGTATTTTTAATCTTCATATTATTATTATTTTATTTTTACCACCTTATTTCAATTTTTTAAGTTGTATCTATTGGGTTTCCAGTTTGTGAAGCACAGAAAGAGTGGGTGAATAGGGATAATAACTGATGCAAGGGCTTATAGGGGATATAGGGGTGGAGGAGGAGAGATACGGAGGGAGGCATTTGGGGAGTAAACAATGAGGGCAAGGCAGGAGTGGGTATGGAGCACTAGAGCTGATTTTGATTACACAACTCATTTCCAAGGCAATTTAACCATGGGGGTGGAAATGTTCTAAAATTGGTGGTGGTAATGATTGTACAACACTTCTTGATATGTTGGGATGATTGAATTATATGATATGTGGATTTGTTGCCAATAAAAAAATTTTAAAGCAGTAGAAGAAATAAATCCCTGAACAAGGTAAAGTATTCTTGATGAGGATTGTTTTTTCCTCTTACTAATTAATATTCAGTGAAATCTGTGAGAGCCAGGAAAGACAAAGTAAAGCTGTATAATAAAATGTGCAAATGACCTGGAGTTAGAAAACTAAGACAGATGAACATGCTCAGCAAATCTCAAGCTGAAAATCTCAGAAGAAAAGCCCAGCCCTTGAGTTGTAATAATGAATGTTTTCAGGAGCAAACAGTCAAAGATGCATGACATATCAAAAGAGGTGGAAACATTGCAGTCACTGTACTAAAAAGAAATGGATGATGTTCAACTATTTTGAGAGGTACTTCTTGAAGAACTAAAAATATTGAAGGGGAAAGCAATACTGAAGGTATTAACAACCAAACAAACTAAGGAGCTACAAATTGAAAACACCAATTGAAATGGTTCAACACAGATGTAGTGCTGCAAGTGCTCACAATCTATGCCAGGCCAACCAACCAGAAGACATCCATATATGTACCATAGAAAGGTGATCTGACAATCCAGGATTTGTCAAACAAATCATTAAAATCACACGCAAGTACTATTTTGCTGAAGAAAATTAAAAATTCGTTGCAGCAGTGTATCATAAGGGAAGTGCCGGCTATTTTAGCTGTGTCTACAAGAGCACCGGAATGAGGGCTATTGAGTTAGTTAATTGTGCCAGCCTGGCCGATAATCACATATGGTGCTGGTTG
>NW_022106084.1:3493376-3495207 GCF_000313985.2 Echinops telfairi
GAATATATATGATTTCTTTTCTTCTTTGTGATTTCTTCATAAGAAATGCATTCATAATTGTGATTTCCATACACACCACATTTTTATCTATTGGTCCTATGTAATCCTCCATTACTATTATTTTTCTTTTCCTATTGGGACAATGAATAGAAATTTAAGAATGAACCCAAGAAATTAGGTTCTGTAGCTTTCAGCTGTCAGTGAATTAGAGCTGTAGCCTTTGTGAGTTCAACCTTCCTGGTATGGTAACGAGAGGGTTGTCAATCAATTTTGTCCGCATACATTTTCCGACAGCGTGGAACAGAGCAAATGTACATTGGAAATGAATTTAGAACAGTTCTGTAGAAGAGAGGTTTTCTCTCCCAGGAATAAGGCACTCAGCAGGAGTTAAGGTCAGAATTGACGTACTTCTGTCAAAATACTCCCAGATTTACACTCTGGAGCCTTGGAGTCGCCTTTGGAATCCCTTGCCTGTCCTTCTCTGAACAGAGAGCCCGGCAGTTTTGACCCTCATGGCACCAAACAAACATCTCCTTCAAGTTGATTTAGTTTAAGACATAGAGAAAGAACAATGTGTAAATAATAATGCCATTCTTTTCATATAAATATTTAACAATTTATTTTTAAGAAATTGTATACTTTATGCCATGTCTACTCTGAGACTATGGAAATGAGGGTAGGGTTTTAAGTTTTAGAAATAATTACCAGCATTATTTTTTTTTTCTTATTCTTAACTTAGTCTTCACTAAAGGCATCCAATTTATTCCCACATCTGATCATAATGGTCCATTTGGATGCAGGCATATTTATATTTATGTTAATTTTAAATTATAGTAAAGCTTTTTTTTCATCAAAGATAAGGATTAATTCAAATTTTCAATACTTCAAAGGAGGAATGTGGTGAATGTTTTGATTTTTTTGTGTGTGAAAAAATGATTGCACAAGCTTTCTCTGAAGCGAAATCAAAATACCGGAGGGACCCTCAAAAAGTCCATGGAAATATTTTATTATCTTTCCATTTCATTTTTCCATAAACATTTTGAATCCCCTTTACATATGCTTATGTATATCATATCTGTGAGAGATATGGACCCCTGGAGGCTGAGTGGTTGTGTGTGGGCTGCCCAGCACAAGATCAGCAGTTTAAAACCACCAGTCATTCTGTGGAAGAAAGATGAGCTTTTCTACTCCCAGAAAAAGCTGCAGTCTTGGAAAACAACAGGGGCAGTGTTACCTGTCCTACAAAGTCACTGTAAGTCAGCATAGACTTCATGGCAGTGGATTTTTATTCTTATCTTTAAAAACAGATGTTTAATAGAGATGGCTCTCAGGAATGGAAAGGAATTTAGCATAGTTGTATAGTACTTAAAGGAAAATATTATTTTATTTTACTACTAATAAATTAAAATGCCAAGTTTTTAGAATTTAATCACATTCTACCCAAAATTAAATATCTGACATAAATCCTTTTAGAATTCTTTTTTTTTGAGCTTTTATATTTCAGTTTATTCTTCATTTAACTTTAAAACACTACTATAGTTGAATATTAAAACAAAAACCATAGCAAGTAATGAGCATATTATGATTACAGTCCTTCACTTATTCACTACTACATATAAAATGCCAGCAGTGAGCGAGATTCACTGGCCCCCATTAAGAGGTCTGACACTGGACCCCACCTCTGGGGTGGTGGTCATCATCCTCATATGCTTCTCCATTGTAGTGGCGCCGTCTTTCCTGGTTGGGATCAAAGTCCACCAGTTCCACTTGATCCATTTCATCAGTCTCTTCTACTTCCTTCCGCTCAGGCAGGAGTTTTTCCAGCAGAGAG
>NW_022106084.1:3497581-3499015 GCF_000313985.2 Echinops telfairi
TTTTTTTTCCGTTACATTGAGGCAGACAGTAGCTCCTATATGAGATATACTGGATCTTTAATATTCCTGGTGATCACAAATCTAAAATTAATCATTCTTTTGTATATTTTGTTTATTTGTGAGCCATGCACAATTATATGTTTAACTATATTCACTAGTCTGTGGTGTTTGTTTTACTATGTGACATGTACACAGGTGCTTCAAAATGCTTGTGGAAAAAGAATTGAAAGATGATGGAATTTTTCATATACTCTTTGAAATAGTCCTTTCCGCTCACGTATAAATGAAGGTTAAGGAAAAATGTGCTACTACAGTTTCACTTCATAAATCCATGAATGTACTATAAGCAAAAATGTTTAAACATGTCTTTGGAATTAGTGGGTTACTGCAGACAACTTCTTTAAATAATGTTCTTTCTGAATCTCTTTAGGGTCTCTTCAAAAACAGGGGACCAATCAAAACAGTGGCTTCCAATGGGCACTTGCTGAACTAGTTCAATGCATGCAGAGATCAAGTCCAAAGTGCTTTATTTTTTTATTTCAAAAGGGCAATCTTAATGGATTTTCTCTGAGTGACAGAGGGAAATTATGAGGGTTTATTATGAAGTTGTTTTAAGAAAATGGAATATCCCATTGGTGAGAAAACAGCCAGAAAAATGCCCCTGCACCCCCACCCCCCACCCCACTGCCATGCCATCAGGATAATGCACATGCTCATTCTTTGTGGAAAACAAGAGCTGTCCTAAGGAGAATTTCATTGGAAAATCCTCCCATCCACCCTAAATCTCTGGTCCCTTTAGACTTCTCTTTTGTTCTTCGAACTCAAAGAATATATAAAAGGAACGTGATTTGAGTACCCCAAAGATACCCAAACTGATACTTTGTCAAATTATACATTGAAGAGCATGGAATTATTTGGGGACTAGTTACAGAGACAGAAAACCTACCTTCAAAATTATATAAACCTAGATGGAGGATATGTGGAGAAACAATAGCTTCACACTTTTATATTTTTGTTTAAAACGGGTTTCAATGGTTTTGTAGCAATTTTTTTACTTACTCTTATATAACTCTTTGAAGAACAAACTCATTTTGAATTATATTTGGCTACACTCAGTTTCTGAAATACTTAACACATATCCAAGAAAAGGTGGAACAGAAAAGAGATACAATAATTATGACAGCTCCATATTCTCCATCTCTAACTGAAACTCCTCCCTCATCCCTTCTGTCATTGCTGTCATTAGTAGGTGTCATTGAGCTGGTTCTGAGTCATAGTGACCCAAGTACAATGGAATGAAATGCTTCCCATTCCTGTGCCACCCTCACAATGTCATGTATGTTTGAGCCCATTGTTTCAACCACTGTGTCAATCTAGGTTAGTGAGCGCCTACCTCTTTTAAACACCCCCGCCCTGGTGGCATAGCAGTTATAC
>NW_022106084.1:3499835-3506537 GCF_000313985.2 Echinops telfairi
TGTGTTTTGTGAGATGGAGGAGGACTTTGTGGATTGGTGTTGGACATATGGGTTAATGTTGGACTTTTGGGGTTGGGCAGCACTAGGTTGGGATGTTTACTTGATGTCACTTAACCTTTATATAAAACTCTCTGTTATACATGTGTTTCTGTAAATTGGTTTCTTTAGAGTACCAAGACTAACACAAATGCTTTACTCTTTTTTTCTCTGCCACTTTACTTTACCAAGTGTGATGTCCTTCTCCAAGGACTGGTCTCTCCTGAAGATATGGTCAAAGTAGAATAGAGCGCCGGAACTTCACCACAACAGGACTCAACCTAGCTGGATTTCAATGCAAAATGTCGAGAAAATTTTGCATCAGAGCTCTAACGAAACATCGGAATCTGAGCCAATGCTCGTGATTTTTGCAATCAAAAGCAGTTAGTGTTTCAGTCACTCGGCATTAGTTGGCACTGTTAATACGCATTATTTAAACCTTTTATAGCTTTGTTCCAAGTGTTTTGCTATAATTTTCTTAGTTTTTGTGGCTTTTGGTATTGTTTAGATAAAAAACATGGGTCCCAAGAAAGAGTTTTTGTAAAGAATCATCATGATAAGGAACTGGTTAAACGTGTTATAGATATTGTTGATGATAATTTAATAAACCCTTTTAGAAAACAGTTAAGGAAATGCCAACACCAGACCACATTAGACAGGTTTTTGTTTGTTTGTTTGTTTGTTTTTTAGAGAAAGCCAGCCAGGTCACTGTGAAGAAAATAGGCAAAGAAGGGGAAAACTCCCGAAAAGTAGCTACCAGTTGATTTGATGGAAGAGTCTTGCCCTTCCAAACAAGGACTCTCTCTCCAACCCTCCGCTACACATCCATGTCCACAGATCCAGCTCCTCATTATTCTCAAGGTTTGGGCCATACCGTACTTGTTAAAAAAACTTTTAAAAATGTGTTTCTTATTAAAATTATATTATTTAACTCTGAACTTATTTATTAGAACAATTCTTGTATAAAAATGTTTCATATAAAACATTGTGTAATGTTTTGTATAAAAAGGCAAGGTTAGGGTAAAAACTTGGTGGATAAGAAGAGATTAATCCATTTTTGGTTATTTCTTCTGGGAAAAATTGATTCAGAACTTGACTTTATCACATCTTAACACTCCTTGTAGAACAGATTAGCATCGAGGTCTGGGGTTCTACTGCATAGAAGACTAATTCTTACCATGCTTTTCTCTAAGGAGCACTCTGGCCTGACTTCTTCCAAGATACATCTATTTTTCCTTTAACAGTCCTGGCTCTTGCAGTATTACTGTCCAGCACTGTAATACAAACCCACCAATTCTTCAGTCTTCCTTTTCAATGTCCAACTTTCACATGCATATGAAGCAATGGAAAATACCATGGCTTGGGTCAGGCCCACTTTGTTCTTCAAAGTAGGATCCTTGCTTTTCAATATTCTAGAGGTATCCTGCAACAAATGTATCCGATGCAATGTGTTTTTAATCTTTTAACTGCCTTTTCCAGGATGTTGTTTGTAGATCCTAGGAAGGCAAAAGCCTTTACAATTTCAACCTTTTCTCAATTTATCATGATGGCACAATGGGTACAGTTGAGAGGCTTTTGTTTTCTTGATATTGATTAGTAATCCATACTGAAGGTTTCAATTCTTGATCTTCATCAGCAAGTCCCCTCACTTTGAGCAAGAAAGGTTGTGTCATCTGGATAGCACAGGTTGTCAATGAGCCTTCCTCCAACTCTGATGCCACATTCTTCTTCTTCACCTCCTCTGATGGTTTGTTCAGCATACAGATGGAAAATGTATGGCAAAATGAGATGAACCTAATACATACCTTTCCTGATATTAAACCATTCGGTATTCCTTTATTCTTTCTGAACAATTTCCTCTTGATCCATGCACAGTTCCTCATGAACATAATGAAGTGCTCTGGGATTCTCATTCTTCTCAAGGTTATCCATAGCTTATTATGATCCGCACAGTCAAATACCTTTTCATATTCAATAAAACATAAATAAACCTATCTCCACTTTCAGTCAAGATCTATCTGACATCCACAATTATATCCTTTGTTTCACACCTTCTTCTGAATCGTGCCTGAACTCTTGCAATTCCCTATTAGTGTACTGCTATAATTGATGTGGGATGATCTTCAGCAAATTTTTCTTGAATGAGATATCAATGATAATGGTCCTAGTTTGATCAGCTTTCTTTGGAATGGGCACATGTATGGATCTTCCAGTCAGTAGGCCAAGTATTGGTCTTCCAAATTTCCTTCTCCTATCATGCATATTATATTCATCCAATATAAAGTATGGTGTACTCTGTTTATATAATTCATGATTTATATTTTCATGAGGGCCTTCATACCTAATATAATTTATACACAACCAGTATAAAATTATATCTCAGAATTGGTTTATCTTTTACTTCTGGGTTAAAAAATTAGAATGATAAAATATTTGGTGTTGTATTGAGTCAATCAAATAGTTTCATCAAATTGGAATGATTGAACTGATTAAAGCTGCTAAGTCAGCCCTGATTTAGTCTATTTAAACCAAATTTTAGATATTTTTCATTACTACCAAAGGCGATCACTGAAAAAAGTTTATGTGAAATTTATATCCATCTGATAAAAGTTGCATGAGGTTGCTTTTTAAAAAGACATACATTCAAATGTACTGAACAAACAATTAAAAAATCTAACTCATTTAATAATGAAGGATATACTGCTAAAAATGTTTTATTATTAATCTTAACCATAAAATGATTCAATCAAATTCTCTCAGTTATTCAAAATACTGTTCATTTTTCCTTCATGACATGAAATATAATAAAATCCAGCAGTATTTCTCTAGGAAAAATAAGCTATTGGACAAATGACCACTTAAATAGTTGGTGTCTGGGAACATTAAGGTCATGTCTGCACTAGATATGTGAAGGCATAAATGAGACAAATTCCCAAGCTGAAGTAAAGCTGAAAGCTCTTTTGTCAGGGTAGACAGCTGCCTACCTAAATTATAAAACTATAATGTATGTGACATTATCCACCAATAAAATGGGAATTAAACTACAAGCCAATTCTGTCAGAGGACGTTCTAGAGATAATGAGATAATGTCTTTTAAGGGCTTTCAGTGCCTCAGATGAAGGAAGATAACTTTTCCATCCTTAGGAAAGAGGAGACCCATGATCACTAACGTTTCACATCGCTAAATGTACCTTCTTTAGAAAAGTGATGTTATTAAAATAATGATATATATGCTTCCCTTATAAGCCTACTGAAAAGTCATGTTCAACAAGAATGAAGGCATGGATCTGAGGCTGATGCTGGTGAATTTCTTTTAAATTACCACCTATTTGCTATAAGATTAACAATGAAATTCAAGGGCATTTACTGCTAGCTTTGCTGTACACATGAATAACTACACTGAAACATAATGCGTGTTCTGTCAACAAAGAGTTCCTGTGATTTACACACACACACATGCACACACTTGCTACCAAAATTATAATTGTGCTTCATAGGGTTTTCAAAGATTGATTTTTTTCAGAAGTAGGTCACCAGTCCTTCATTCTAAGGTACATTTTGATGATATGTTCAGTATATTAATCATTTAAAACATTCAGGTACTATATATGGAAAACTCAAACCCTGCATTTAGCAGTTTGCTGCTTACTTCACAACATCAAGGGCTCCTTAAAAACCAAACCTCCCACCATTGAACCAACTTTATTAATAGTATACTTATAGATGGAGCTAGTTTTCTTTATGAACAGAATAGAAACAATGTCAAATCCTGAAAAATCTCAAAGTGCAATGCTGTCTGTGATGTCTATTTGGATATAAGAAAATCAATACAAAAGAACTTTATCAGAGATTGTGCAAAAAGATGAGCCACTCAAGTTGAAAATCACTCAAAATATGATTGGAGAAGAACTTCCTCCTCAAAGTAGAGTTGACCATAATGACATGGGTGGAGGAAAGCCCTTGAGAGTAAAACCTTTGTAATCTTCATTTGCTGGTAGGGCATGGTTCAAAATGAGAAGGAAAAAGCTGCTATAGTCACCATTTGTAATTTATAAAGTCTGCATCTAGGAAAATTAGAAGTCGTGAAACATGAAATAAAACACAAAAGATCAATATCTTAGCCATTAGTGCACTTAAATGGACTGCTATTGTCCACTTTTAATCAGGCAGTCCTATGGGTTACTAGAGCTGCAATAACAGGTTCAAAAGGAATGGTGTCACTTTCACTCCACAAGGACATTTCAAGGTCTATCTTGAAGTGCAATGCAGGCTGTGATAGGCTAGTATCTATCCACACATGAGGAAACTCCATCAACAACAATTATACAAATGTATGCACCAACCACAAATGCTAGGGGTGCAGAAAGTGAGGGACTTTGCAATGATCTCCAGTCAGGAATGTATCAAACACGAATCAAGATGCACTGTTAATTACAGGTGATTGGAATGCAAAAATTGGAAGCATGTAAGAAGCACTAGTAGTTAGAAAAATATGGTATTGGTGATAGAAATAAAGCTGGAGGTTGCATCATAGATTTTTGCAAGGCCAACTACTTCTTCATCACAAAAACCATTTTCAACAACACAAAAAGGAACTGACTAGATACATAGACTTCTCCAAATTTAATTCACAGAAATCAAATGGACTGCATCTGTGGCAAGATACTGAATAATAGTCGATTAATGTGGGTTTTGAGCCAAAATTGCTTATATATTATATTATTATTGAGTTTGTATGCCTGTGGCTATGGTCCCATTTGGAAGGGTATTCTCTACCAAAAGCAGGAATAGGATGGAATTAGGGTCTGGTCTTCTGAGAGGAGGTGCATTGGTCCACACTCTTTGTTTCCTTGTCTAAGAATCCACTTTATTGAACATAAACCAGGCCACATGCTTTCTTTTCCTTGGACAGATCATGGTGCTGCATAAAATTCCTCACATTCATCACCTCACCTGGAAAGCCAGAACTCTATTTTCCTTTGGTAAAAAGCAAGAAGACCAGTCAAGGCTTTTAGACACTTTGGGCATCTGGCTCCGGAACACACCCCACCACCGTGTGAAATATCTCCTCCACGTTTCTTGAGTCCGTGGGATGTTTCAGTGACTCACAGAACCCAGGGAAGTGAGGGGATATCCTTAAAGGAGTTGAGGGAAATGAATCGGAATAGCATCGTGTGAGCATTGGACATTATTCATCTACAATTCCTTGAAAAGAATATGGTATTGATTCTTTGAAAAGAAACAATTACACAACAACAATGAAGACGCTAATTAGCAGCTGAAATAAGGTCATGGGCTGACTAGGAGTAGACCATCAATTGCTCCAATTTAAGTTCAGGTTTTCAGTGACTAATTCTTCAGAAGTGGACAGATGTGAGTGATCTTCTGGAAGCTCTGTTGGAACTGTTCTCTTTGGGTGACACTGTTGGCAAGTGAAATACCAGTGACATAACAGCCAGAGGTTCAGGCCAGATTCAGAAGAGGATATGGAACAAGGGATAGCATTGCTGATTTCAGATGAATCTTGACTGCAAGCAGAGACTGCCAGAAAGATGTTCTCTTGTGCTTCATTGACTAGGCTAAGGCATTTGACTGTGTGTCCAATTATGAACTACAGATAGCCCTGAGAAGAATGGAAACCCCAGAGCACTGCATTGTGCTTCTGTGGAATTTGAATATGGATCAAGAAGCGGTGTGGCAAGAGATCAAGGGAATACTGCATGGTTTAAAATCAGAAAAGGTATGCATCTCCATACGTATTCCATCTTTATGCTGAGAAAATCATCAGAGTCGCTGAATTATATGAAGAAGAATGGCACATCAAGATTGGAGAAAGGCTTGTTAACCACCTGGGACACGTAGATGACATAACCTTGCTTTCTGAAAGTGAGGAGGACTTGAAGCACTTGCTGATGCAGATCCAGAATTTCAGCCTTCAGGAAGTATTAAAACTCAATGTGAAGTAAATACAATTCCTTGTACCTAGGCCAGTAGGTAACATCATGATAATAAGAGAAATATTGGAAGTTTTCAAAATTGTGTCTTGGTTGGTTCCACAATCAAGGCTCATGGAAACAGTAGTCAATAGATGAAATTTCTCATTGCATTGGATGAATCTGCTACACAAGACCTTATTAACGTGTTGAAAATCAAGGATGTCTCTTTGTAGAGTAAAGTGCCCTTGAAATAAGCTGTGTATGTTAGACCAGGTTGACTAGAGAAACAAATCCAGCGACACTCATGTATGTCAGAGAGCTTTATATCAAAGAACAATTGTATATTGAGAAACTATCCTAATCCAGTCCAGATCAAGTTCATTAGTCAAATATTAACCCATATGTGATACCAGTCCGTAAATTCCTTTTTAGACTCATGCAGCACAGGCAACGATGCTAAACACAGGAATATCACAGGCCAGTGGTGGATCCATGACAGTGGAAGCATTTCAGTTCTTTTGCAGGTCTCCCTGTGACTCCTCCAGCTCCAGGCCTCTGGCTTCCATCGGCAGCCTTCATGTGGCTCATCAACAGGAATGTGTAGCAGAGTAACCATCTGTCCCACCTCTAAGAGATGAAGTTCCCAGAAGTCTCATGAAAAGAACACACCCACACAGAGGCATCATTGGCTATGACCTGACTGATAGGCTAAACTCCACCTCTTCACTCA
>NW_022106084.1:3507166-3510258 GCF_000313985.2 Echinops telfairi
AAAAAGACAAGAAAGAAAGATTAAAATGGATGCCATAAGAGACTCTAAAGCATGTCTTTAATCAGAGAATAATTAAGACACATGGAAAAATAATGAAGTAAATCAGCTGAAAATTTCAATGATCTGCTTGGGGAGACCAAGTAAAGTATTACAATGAAATGTGCTAAGACCTAGAGTTTTAAAATTATCCCACTGCTGCTTTCAAAGAACATTTTGGCTGACGTTTCTGCAAGACAGACTTTTTCCCCCTTCTGGCAGTTCATGGTACGTTTTGTATTCTTTGTCAGCACCATAGTTCACACGTATAGATTGTTTCTGTGGTCTTCCTTCTTCCATGTTGAACTTTTACATACATGCATATGAGGCTATTGAAAATACCATGACTTGGGTCAGGCACATATCAATTGTCAAAGTGACATTCTTTCTCTTCAACCCTTTTAAGAGGTAGTTTGCAGCAGATTTGCCCTAAGCAAGGCATCATTTTATTTCTTGACTTTCATGAGCATTGATTTTGGACAGAAGTAAGATCAAGTTCTTGACAACTTGAATCTTTCCCAAAATAAATCTGTCTTGGGGAATTCAGCCAGAATGATCTTTTGAAGCAAGGATGAGAAGGATGCTTTGACTAAATGGACATGAACATGTTGTGTTAGTCTGGGTAGACTAGAGAAACAAATTCATAGACTCTCATATGTGTATAAAAAAAGCTTTATATACAAGAGCAAATGAATATTGAGAAAATATCCCAACCCAGTCCAGATCAAGTCCATAAATCTGATATTAACTCATATTTCCGATACCAATCTATAAAGTCCTTTTCAGACTCATGAAACACTTGGAATGACTCTGAATGCAGGAAGATCATGACCAGTGAGTGGAAAGTCTTGTGGATCCAGTGGCAGTAGAAGCATTTCAGTGCTGGCAGGGTCTCCATGTGGCTCCTACAGCTCCCAGTGCACTGACTCTATCAGCGTACCTGCATGTGTCTTGTCAGTAGAGAGTGTCTCAGGGAGTGAGCGTGTGTCCCACCTCCAACCAGCTATTTGTCTCCTACTGCTTCCAAATGAGGTCATCAAACTGTGACCTGATTGAAACGCTAAACTCCAAGTCTCAAATTGACAACAGATTATGTAGCTACCACACATGCTATCAGAAGAGAGCTGTTCCTGGAAAAGGTGCATTATATTTGGTAACATATCCGGCTGTCAAAGAAGAGGAAGGGCCTTGAGTTGGATGGACACGGTAACTGACTGGAGCAATAGGCTCACACATAGTAATACTTGTAAGGATGGTGCAGAAGTGTGCAATATTTCCTTCTGTGCATACAGAGTGGAAGTAAGTTATTCTTTCTTGGTTCAGTTGAGTGAATTTGCAATCCATACTGGAGGCTACAGTCCTTGATTTTTCTTAGCAACTGGTTCAAGCCTTCCTCACTTCCAGGAAACAGGTTGTGTCCTCTAGAGATGGCTGAGTTGTTTCCTCTATATGTGGCTGACATTGAGCTTTCTTCTCATAGTTCAGCTTCATGGATATTTACTCAACATTCATATTCAATGAGCATGATGAAACGGTAAACTCCTGTGGTACACCTTTCTTGATTTTAAAACAGGTAGTACTCATTTACATGGTTCAAACAGTTCCCTTTGTCCATGTACAGGGTCTGTATACACACAATGGAGTGTTCTGTAGTTCTGATTCTTCGCAGTACTACACACGGCTTTGTTTTAATTAGCCACAACTTTGCATACCAAAGAAAAAAAAAGTAGCCATCTTTCTGAAGTTCTCGCTTCCAGAAAAGGTTCATCTAATGTCAGGAAGGACATTGTAGCTCCAGCCCCCTTTCCAGCAGTTCCCTGTAGATGCACTGCTGCCACGATTGTTGAATCATATTTTGCACAGATTTACTTGAGTGTCATATTAATAATATTGTGCTTTAATTTCCACATTCAATTGAGTCATTTTTCTTTGGAGTGGGCACAAATAGGGATCCCTTCTAGTCTGTTGGTCAGGTAGTTGTCTCCAAAGTGTTTGGGCATAAATGAGTTGGGGCCACAATGCTTCAAGCTTCAACAGTTTATTGACAATTTTCAGTTGCTCTTCTGTAAATCCCCGGAGTTTTGCCTTTTGCCAATGCCTTCAGTGAAACCTGGATTCTTCCTACAGTATCACTGGTGCTTCATCAAACATGACTTCTAGACATGATGGGATGTAAACTCGTTCTTTTCTCTGTGTATTCCTCCATCTTCATTTGATGCTTGCAATATAGTTCAATATGTTTCCCATAGAATCTTTCAATACTGAGGCTCGGGGTTTGAATTTTTCCTTCAATTTTCCTTCAATTTTCAGATCGAGATATATTGATCATGTTCTTGCTTTTGGTTTTCTAGCATTTCATTACATTTTATTATACTATTTTTCATTTTCTTTTTTCACTGTCTTTTGAAATGGTCCATTTAATTCTTTTACTTCATCATTTCTTCCATTTACTTTAGGTAATCTGTGACCTAGAGTAATGTTCCTAGTCTCGTTTGACATTCACTTTGATCTTTTCTTTCTTTCTTTCTTTCCTTTTTTTAAAAAATGTTGACATTCGACTATCTACATGTGTGATGTTTATGCAGCCCCACAGCTTGTTAAGTCTGTTTAATGTTAAATGAATAAAATCTATTATTGAGATGTTCTTAATATTCAGGTGAGATAGAGTCAAGGTCATATTTTGGTTCTCCTGAAATTGTGTTAATTTTTTTCCACTTGAATTTGAACTTACATACAGGCACTTAATAATCTTTTCCAGAGTGAACCCCAGGTCCTGTTTGGGCTGCTGATATTGAACTCCTTAATTCTCTCTTTCCACAGCTGTAGGTGATTGTTTCCTGCATATTACCTTTGGGGAACTCCATGTGTATAATTATCATTTGTATTGTTGGAAAAGATATTTGCAATCAAGAAGTAATTGATCTTGCAAAATTTTATTTTGTAATTTCCAGCTTCATTTCTATCACTAAGGACATGTTTTCTACCTACTGATACTTCCTCTCTGTGTCCAAATTTGCATTCCAATGACCGATAATTACCAAGGCATCTTCATTGCA
>NW_022106084.1:3510358-3512605 GCF_000313985.2 Echinops telfairi
CACTCCCCCCATCATTCACTATGGTAAGATTTTTTGTTCTGATGATGCCTTACACCTGATCCCTTCGACACCTAGGACATGTTTTCTAAACACTGTTCCTTTCTCTTCATTTCCAAATCTTGTATTCCAATTACCAAATATATCAATGCATTTGATTGCTTGTTTGATCAATTTCAGCTGAAAAAAGTGGTAGATTTCCAGTTATCTGTACACTGCTACAGATAAGTGCCCACAACACAGGGACTCCGGGATAAATAAACCCTTTAGAACCAACAATGAGAATAGAGCTACCAGAAGGATAAGGGGAATGTGGGGGAAGAAAGGGGGAAGCACTCCCAAGGATTGATATGTAACCCCCTCCCAGGGGGATGAACAACAGAAAAGTGGGTGAAGGGTGACATAGAATTATGTAATATAAGAAAATAATAATCTATAATTTATCAAGAGTTCATGCAGGAGGGAGGATGGGGGAAGCAGGGGCTAAAACGAAGAGCTGATATCAAGGGCTCAATTAGAAAGAAAATGCTTTGAAAATGGTGATGGCAACATATATACAAATGTGCTTGACACACTGGATGAATCTATGGAAAGTGATAAGAGATGTAAGACTCCCCAATAAAAGTATTTAATGATAATAAAGAAAGAAAGTGGTAGATTTCTACAATTTCTTTGTCATGAGTTTTAGAGATTGGAGTGTAAATTTGAATAACAGTTATATTAACTAAATAGCTCTGTATGCCTATAAATATTATCCTATCACACATGGCAAGATACTTCAAGGTGGATATTGAAATGTCCCTTTTGATGATGAATTCAATCTCATTCCTCTTGAATTTTTCATTCCTGGATCACTAAGCTATATTATATTCCAACTCACAATGGCCAAGCCAGCCACTTCATTTTAATAATGCTTATGATTCTGGTATTTTTGTATTGCATTTCATATTTGATTACTTCCAATTTTCCCTACATTCGTAATTAATATATTCCACATTACTGCACTATATTTAACATTATGCCCCTGCTATTAATAAGGTTCTCAGTGCCTAATTTCTCTGGACTAGACAGATTATTCTTTCTCCATTGTCTGTTCTTAGACTGGAAACCATGCTGAAACCTGTTTACTTTAGGTGAACATGCCAGTGTTTGAAATACAGGTGCCATTGCTTCTCCCTTGTCAGAGCAACACACAAGGCACCACAGTACTACACTGTGATAGACAAGAGGTGGGGCAACAAGTATAGTATAACAAGAACAACAACAAGAAAATATGACTGCCCTGTATTTGGTGTGATTCATAGAAATCCTGTAGGACAGAGGAGAACTGCTGCCTACACTTCTGTAAATATTCCCAAAAGCAGATTTCGTCAACTTTGTGCAGGGGAATAGCTGGTGGGTTTAAACATCAGGTCTCTGGTAAGCAGTCCAAAAACTTAACCCACTCCCTGCATAACCAAGGCTCCAAGCAGAATCTACAAAATCCAATATTGACTTAGAAGACCCTATTTGATCATAAGTTAAGTGACAGCTGCAAACCCACACAGGGGCTCCAGGGTAAAAACACCTTGTGATCTTCTCCCACAGAGATTGTTGTTGGTATTGCATGGCATCAATCCGTTCTGACCCATACCAACTCTAGGGGAAAGAGTAAAAGTGCCCCAAAGTGTCCTGGATTATAATATTTGCTGGAATATATTGATAGAACTTTCGCCTAGGGATCCTTTGATGGGTTGGAACCACTGGCTTTTTTGGTTGCATACTAAAAACTTAACGGTTTTACCATCGGGGTAATATATTTGTTATTAAGTACCATTGTGTTGGTTCTGACTCAGAGTGACCCTCTGAACAAGACATCACCCAGTTTTACACCCTACTCTCAATTGTTCTGTTTGAGCCCATTGTAGCCCTGTGGGAATCCATCTTGTCATATATATAACTTGTACTGACACTTGAAAGACAAACTAAGAACTACAACTTGAGTGTCAATAAAAGAATATTCCAAGTACTTGAATCGCTGTTAAAAGGAAATATTGTTAGGTGCCATCAAGTCAGCTCCAACCCATAACAACCCTATGCACAACAGAAGAAACACTGACTGCCTGGTCCTGGGACATCCTCACAATTGTTCCTAAGCCTGAGCCCATTGATGCAGCCACTGTGTCAATCCATCTGGTCAAGGGCTTTCCCCTTTTTCACCACCCCTTCACAACACCAAACATCATGTCCTTCTCCAGGGACTGGTCTCTC
>NW_022106084.1:3512705-3516005 GCF_000313985.2 Echinops telfairi
CTTTCAATAATTTTCTTCTGCATTATAATCCCAATCATCATGTCCTTCTCCAGGGACTGGTCTCTCCTGGCAATATGTCTCAAGTATGTAAGGCGAAGTCTTGCCATCTTTGCCTGTAAATAGCATCTTGGCCTTACTTCTTGCAATAGAGACAAGTTTTTCCTTTCAGCATTCCTTGGTTCTTTCAATAATTTTCTTCTGCATTATAATCCCAATGCATCTATCCTTGACATTCTTATTCAATGTCCAACTTTCATATACATAGTAGGAAATAGGTGAAATTAATTGTTAAATTTAGTAAATTATCTTTTTCATAATCTTCCTGATTCCAACTGATGGCAGAAAATGAATGATAAGGATTGTATTTTGAAAACGAGTGCATTTCAGGAATGAAGGGATGCACCCTAAGGAATAAATGGCCTCTTCAGTACATGATCACATTTTACCCTATAACTCTCCTACACTATTATTTAAAATCATGACACTGATGTTGCCTGACTGTCTGCTTTGCATTGTTCTTGCCTTTCTTTGAAAATAACTATTATGTCTGCCTTGATTTCAGCTGTGCTGTGTGAAAGCATAGCATAGTGGCTGACTCATAGTGACTAATTGATTAAGGGTGTGTGCTTGTGCCAAGATTAGCTGTATTCTGGCCATCTTTACCTCCTTCGATTCTTATTTTGCTTTCTTTCAAGTTTTCATTAGAGATAAAAAAGATAGAGTCAAAGAGTGAAATGGAAACACATCGTAAATTGCCATATAAACATTAAAGTGACTTTCATCAGAGCAGAAAAATGAAACACCAAAAATGCTATTATTGTGTAGGTGTGTTTGCTCAAATCACTTTCCTGAGAGAAATGAATGCTGAGATTATAGACCTATGGATAGTTAATAGCAAGATAGTCATTTTTATGTCTTATAAAATAGAAGGTCAAATGATGAGAAATTATCCTTGAATACCTAAAGAATTTTGTTAATGCTAATAATGAAACTATTAATGAACCTATAACAATGTCATACTGAGAGATAGAATTTTATATGACTGAGCCTACTGGGTCAAAAATCATGATATTACCCAATTAACTTGGCCTACAGGCTTCATGATACAGCCACAGATTAGTGATGAACCTACTGTATATTAAAATAACTCCAATATCTCACTCACTTTTTGTTAATTACTTAAATAGACACATATGTTATTATTTTAAATATCTAAAGACATTATTGATGGATTTTTTAAGCATCAATAATATCATGGATACTCACACTTAGGAAGGGAACATAGAAGATATGGGTGCTATAGCAAACTGTGGTTAAAAAAAAAATGAGGGTACCCGGCTATCAAAGTGAATAGCATCTGGGATCTTAAAAGTTTGTCACCAACCAAGCAACCATCTGAGATGCCAAAAGTCCACATGAAAGAAGCACACCATCATCAGTCACCAAAGGATTGTGAATCATTTAATCCGAAGTAGAAGGAGGGATTAGTTTCAGAGCCTAAATTGTGAGAATCCAGTTTGCAGAAGGCTACGGATGACAGTGGGAGCCCAAGATACATTTCTGGGACCTCCATAAGAAATAAGCCTCCGGTGAGCTCCCTCTCTCCATAATTGAGGGATGAGAGGAAAGGTGATACCAAACAGAGTGCATGGGATAGATGACTATAGAAGATCCAACTGACAGACCTGACTTGAACAGTTAAAGCCCTGTCACTTCATGCCCCTCTAATGCCTGCTGGATCTCATCTGCTAGTCAACATTTTGTGTATTTTTTTGGTTTGGCTTTGTGTTTGTTCATATTAGGGTTTATCTCAGACATGGTATGTCATTGGGAGTCACCCTATTGGAATTGTATTAATATTTTTTTCTGTTTTCCAGGATATGAAACTCGGGATGGATTGACCTATAGGGACAGTATGTAGAGTAAGGGTTTCAAGATGGGGCATGGGGCTAGAGAGGTGGTGGTGGTGGTGGTGTGTTAAAAGGGAAAGGATGTCAAGGGTTTCTGGAAGAAAATGATTGTTGGGAAATTTACTATGGCAGCAATTGTATGATACTGATTGAACTATGGAATTATATATGTATGAACTCCCATTTAAATATATATAAATACATTTATTTAAATAATAATAATACCATGGAGAATAACATTTCATCTGGGAATTATGGGATTGAGATTGTTAATACATAATATATTGCATTTGAAGTGAAGTTCAAAGCCTGATTTCCCCCATCCCAGACCTCAACCAACAAGAGCTATGGAACTTAATTGGTTACTCATCGAGCTCCTAGTCACAAGGTCAGAAGTTTGAACCTACCAGCCCTTAAGGATAGATGAGACTTTCTACTCACATAAAAATTTATAGATTCAGACCCTAGGGAGAAGTCTACTACAATCTATACCATCACTATGAGTCTGACTCTCCTCAATGGCAGTGGGTGGAGCTTTGGAATCATCAGTCAGAAAGAAGACTAGCAGATATTAATTACTAAGGAAGGCATTGTAGTAATGAATAAATTCATATTAAAAACAGATTAAAGAAAGAACTAATAGCTTAGTGATTCACAGAAGAGAAGAAAGAAACTGGTATTCTGGAAACTAAACAAGGTAAATTTATTTAAATAGTTTGTCAACATCTTATTAAGAAGATTGAACTTGACTTTAAGGTCATAAAGCCTCTATTAAATGTTACTAGATTCAGGTTCCTAAAAGGAAATATGAGAAGCCATTAAAAGTATCAATTGAATAATTTTGTCAGGGTAGCCATAATAACTGGAGTATGGAAACAAAGGCGGACGGGCTCTGCCTAAACCCCTAACCTTTCTAAGTGCATAATCCACTGGCATATAAGAATATATCAAATGTATTGAATTTTAGATTTTTAAATGACTGAATTTAGAATGTATTAACCTGATTGAAAAGTGCGGAATCCAGTTTATAATCACAAATGTCAATGATTTATGGAAGAGTCTTGATTTGTGTTTTTGCTATGCTTTCCCTCATATCAACTTTCTCCAATAAGAGCTTATTATTTGCCCTCAGGAAGCCAATTTAGGACAGAGACTTTGGCTTTTACTTTTATAGTGTCATAGGTTTCACACTTTAGTTCATATGTTAGCACATGTATTTTATTCTCAATATTGAGGAATTTGGAAACTTCACTAATAATATCACTGCAATAAAGACAGATCTTCAATGGATAGGTAGTTGGTATTTTCTCATGATTACACAGGACTTGCCAATTTCTATGAAAATCTCCTCCATTATTTGCTTTGAAGTCTACATCAGACATTGATCTCT
>NW_022106084.1:3517178-3520060 GCF_000313985.2 Echinops telfairi
GGGTGGGGCAGCAACTGCAGTAAGCTCAGAAGTTGAGGTGTAGCAGAAGCCAGTAGTGTGGGAGCATAGTGATGCTGTCCTTAGGAGCCTCAAGAAGCGTGGTGAAGCAGGTCTCCATGGAACCACACGCTATGCACATAAGATGAGGCAACATGACCCACAGGTTGGCTCGGCCCATAAAAGCACAGCAGACAGTTGAGGCAAAGAACTAGCTCAGAAACAAGAGTACTGGTCAGATGCCAGTAGTACAGAGTACTTATCTCAGTCGCCCTCCAATCAAGCTGTGAGCTGATTAAACTCCACCCTCTTGGTCCTATGTAGACCTAGTTGGCATAATAAACCTAACTGTTACAGATGATGAGACTTTGTTTCATAAACTTTGGACATGTTATTAGGAAAGACCAATACTTGGAAAATATACTAATCAGGAAAATAGAGGTTTATTAAAAAAACAATAATATCCTCATTGAGCTGGTTTGACCCAGTGGCTATAAAAATGGAATTGCATATGTTGGCAATTCTGAGGATGGTGCAGAACCAGGCAGTATTTTGTTTTTCTGTTGTGCAGGGGGCTACATGAGTCAAAACTGATTCTATGATACTTAACATCAAGAACAGCAAAAAGTCTGGTGGGAGACAGGAGAGAGGATGAATGGATGCCATAAAAATGTAATGACGTTTATTATACTCACAGTTCCCCCAAACAGGGAAAAATAATATCCCATGATGCAGGGAGAAGGTAACAATGAGCCAAAATGGTAGGAAGGGGTTCTGTATTGAATAAATATGGGGAAAGGGAACAATCCTGGTGATCTAAAATCATGCAGTATCCTCTTGTTTGGATTATTAATGGTTATATTGCTATAATATCTATATCAAATAGATCTCCAGGTAAATATTATTCAAGCCCCTCAGTTTTGAAAAGCTTTTTTTAATATGAAATGTTCAATTCATCTCAATTGTGAAATTAGTGGCATGTTTTTTTTTTCATGTGCTGTTAGTTGCTGCGCGAAGACTTCATACTCATGGTGACTTTATGTAGAAGTAAAGGGACACTTGCCTTTTGGAGTTAAGCTAGGTAAAGCCTTTGCTTCAGAGAAGACACAATTTTGCTGCACGTAAGCGAAGAGAACTTGAAGCACTTATTGATGGTAGGAGGAAAATGGGGAGCTAATAAACTGAGTACAAAAGAAGAACAAAATGTTCCAAAAATGATTGTTTTGATGATTGTACAAATATGTTTAATATGGTGAACTATTTAATTATTATATGTAAACTGTATGCCAATAAAACTTAATGTTAAAAAAGAGAAAAACTACAGAATTCAGTGTGGATTACTCCTAACTATGCAGAAAACAAAAATCCTCATGACTATACCAATAAGCAAAATAATGATAAATGGAAAAGGTTGAATTGTGAAATATTTCATTTACTATTAGAATCCATAGAAGCAGCAAAAATCACTCCAAGGGCATAGTATTTTGGGCACATTTTCTGCAAAATATCTCTTTAACATGTTAAAAAGCAAAAATGTTGCTTTAAAGACTAAGGTGCACCTGACTGAATCCATGGTACTTGCACACCACCCAGGAGACAGATAGTGCATGACTTAAGGTCCCACCAGCATACAATCATACAAATATAACAACAACATAGTGTTCTAGAGAGTACAATTTCAGTTCAAACAAAGAAAAAAGACAAAATGACTCAAACAATATCAAAATACAGAGCCCGAAGATCTTTCTAATGAATCAATAACATTGGAACTATCTGAGAATGAATTCAAATAAATAGTGTTTAGATTCCTTCAAAAGATTGAAATATTTAGAAAGCTACAGATCAATGGACAGAAAAAAAAAATCGACTAAATCAAGAAGACACTACAAGATAAAACTGACCAAATTTATATATATATATAAAACACAAAAATAATTAATAGAAATCCAGGAGGTTAATCTAATTTTTCAGAGATAATGCGTTTTAAGAGCCAGTGAGTAGAACTGAATTAATGGAAGACTAAATTATTGGTCTTGAAGACAAATCTCTCAATAATAATCTGCTCGAGGAATAATCAGAAAAAAAGAACATGAAAAACCAAAGAAAGTCTAAGAATTATGTGAAACCTCACCAGGAGGAATAACTTACAAGTAAACAGAAATCCAAAACAGGAAAATAAAATAAAAAAACATACAAGAGAAAACTGTTGAAGAATTGTTTAAAAATAAAATTCCAGGTATGCATGTATACAGCGTCTTCTTCCCTATGCCCTTTTTGAAAAAAAAAATTTTTTTTTTGAGCTTACTTCTGGCTCATTCTTTTAAGGTTTAACCTTTTGGAGATTGTTTAACTTCTTGAATAAGTATATTCTCATTATCTATGTATTTGGAATTTTATTTTTATTAAATAATCATTTGGCTTACTTCACTTAGCATAATTTCCTCCAATTTTTCCCATGCAGCGACCTGAAGTGAGGCGACGTAATATGGCAGGGGCCAAACTAAACCCAGGGATACATCTGGGATACATATGGTAGCCCACTAAAAGGGAGGAGGGAAAAAGGTATGGGCAGACATTAATCCATACAGGGGGAGGGAGTCGATTGTGTCTGCACAGGGAAAGAGGGACCAGACTTCAACCCGGAGTTCCAAGACAGGAACGCAACACGCTGACATGAAGTAGGAAACAGATGGAGAGGACTAAGGGGCCAACCCCATTACCAACTGGGTACAGGGCACCACCCTTCCCCAGGGGGAATTTCAGAGGACAGCACTGAAGCTCCAGCTAGGGAAGAGAGGAAGGGGGACTGGTCTGGTTGGAGTGCATGTGAGCCAGTGAGGGGGTGAGGGGAAGAAAAGGAAAGAGTGGAGCACATCCTGGCTCGC
>NW_022106084.1:3522468-3524930 GCF_000313985.2 Echinops telfairi
AATTCTTCTTCAGTTTTCCATATTTATTGTCAGTTTTCACATGCATCTGAAATGAGTGAAGAACAGTGGCTTGAGTCAGGAGCACCTTCGTCTTCAAAGCCTTTTATTTATTTATTTTTGGCATTAAAACTTTACATTTTGCTGTGATTGAAATGGAAAAAAATATTGGATGATTTTGATCAGAATGGCATTTTTTTCTGACATCTTCTCTGACCTTTATACCTGAATTTTTTTCTTGCCTATATTTGCCTATGGTTTACTTTTCTCTCTCTCCTCCTGTTTTCCCTTTCACCTCCCTGAAACTTTCCAAGTCTGTTTATTTTGATGTGAAAATAATTTTTTTCTTTTTATAATAAATATTCTCAGAAAGTCAAAAAAGAAACACATAATCAGAAAATTTGTCTCCCCCAAACAATGGTGAATTTAGAATATTTCCAGATAAACAGAAAAAAATTTATATAAACAGAAATTATATGATTTTGCAAAACCCAGTTCAAACATACAATAAATATTAAGTGCAGTACTTAGGGCTGAGAAACAGCTTCATAGGCAACAGCATGAGATTAGCATACAACACCAATCAGACCTCAACCCAGATATTGAAGTATCCAAAGAAAAACAAATCTAAAAGATTGAAAACAGGGAACACGATATGTGAAATTCTAATAAAGACAATTACAAAGTAAAATGGGGACATAGTGCAGTTACAGAACATTGAAATAGAGATTTCTAGGTAGAATAAATTGTTTTAAGTACTTTGTTGTTGTTAGGTGCCATTGAATTAACTTGGTAACTCAAGTACAACAAAAGAAAATACCTAACGTTAATGCCCCATCCTCACAATTTGTGTTATTGCTGTAGCCACTGGATCAGTTAGTCTCATTGACCTACTTTCAATCGTGATGTCCTTTTCCATGAATTAGTCTCTCAAGATGACACCTTCAAAGGATGTGAGAAGTCTCCCTATATTGATTCTTTTTTTTTTTTCTTGGCCAACATTGTCATTTTATTTTATTATTTTTTTCTCTCTCTCTTTTTTAAATCATTTTATTAGGGGCTCATACAACTCTTATCACAATCCATACATACATCAATTGTGTAAAGCGTATTTGCACATTCATTGTCCCTATATTTGATTCTAAAGTGCATGTTGACTATATATGCGCCAAGACAGGTTTATTTATTCTTCTTGGAATCCATGGTACTTTCAATATTCTTGTCCAGCACCATAATCCCTTATGGCCCTGTAGGACAAATCTTAGACTGCTAATTGAAAGATCTATGGTTCAAAACCAACACATGCATGTGAGATAAAGCAGTCTGCTCCCATAGAGATTTGTGAAGCCTTGGAAACCCTATGTAGGATCATTATGAGTTGACAATGGGTTGGTTGCCCTGGTTGTGCTATTGAATGCATGTTGGACTGCTAATTTCAAGGTTGGTGGTTCAAAACACCAACTCCATATCTGTAGAAAGATTTAATCCTGTAAATATTTTCAGTCTTGGAAAAGAGCACTAAGAGTTTCAATAGACTAGATGCTAGTGATAGTAAACTAATAAATTACACTGTAACCTCAAAAAAAAAATATCAACCCAAACAAAATGAAAGAAGAAAATTATAAAAATGTAATAAACACTGCAATAACAACCACAGTACAGTGGTTACATGTTGGACTGCTAACTTCAAAGTAAGCAGTGCAAAACCACCACGCGATCTCAGGAAGAAAGATGAGGCTTCCTGCTCCTGTAAAGAGTGCGAGTCTCTGACACTCACAGAAGCAACTCTGCCCTGTCCTATAGGGTTTCAACACATCAGAATCAACTCAATAACAGAGAGTTTGTTTTTTAAAACAACAGTAATAAAGTAACTGATGGTAAGATTCAAAAATGCACCGCTCTAAGCTCAGAAAATTACGGGAAAAATTAATGGTAATACATTCATACCTATTGATAATTAAACATAATGGAATTCCACACAATGTTAAAGGATAATGATGAACTGAAAAATATCTCATATCATGGGTGATCCTGGATGACATTACTATGAATATAATTAGTCAGCCACAAAGGATAAGTACTGTATCACTACTGTAAAAAAGTCCAGAAAAAAATTCATATTAACAGCAGCTCTCTTTGATGTTACCAGTAGTGGAGTGAATGGAAGGAGGGAGAGGTTAGACTAGATGTGATAAGGTATTATAGGAGAAGGAATTAAACAATAAGAGGGAGATTAGCAAAAATAATTGGGAAGATACTAGGAAGCTTGTTAAAGGAAACAGGGACAAATACTATTAAACACAGTCCTTTAATAGTGGTCTTCTGTAAATATATATTTAGATAGATATGCAGGCTGAACAAGTATGGGAAGAAAAGAGGGAGTAACCCAAGAGATATATAAAGGATTGGATCCAAGCAAGATGAAATTCTTCACACTTATCTGTATATAATCCCCTCCCAGGGGG
>NW_022106084.1:3525857-3527121 GCF_000313985.2 Echinops telfairi
TTATTGCATTTGCTAAAAATGATACTGGTCTATAATTTGCTCATTGAACTGCTGACTCATGGTTGCCAGTCCTATGTATAACCAACAATCAAGTTAAGCACTGCTTAATTTGTGCTTAATTTCTAGTGAAAATGGGTTTACTGCACTAGTAAGTAAGCACAACTTGCCCATGCTTACCAAGTTTACCAGGTAATTGACCAATAATTTCAATCAATCCTCACCATATCATGTTGCTGTTTACACTAGATGCTTTGGAATAGTCTTCATACATGCATATTTCAGTGATAATGCAATATTTTCAACAATGTTGACAAACAAATTTTGATGCTAGACCCCACTCTAGTGCTGGAAATTTGTTCTGTTTAGAAAAAAATATCCGTTCTTGTATCCATGTGTGCTGAATTCTGATACTTCAATTAGTTAAAATTAATTGACAATAGTAATTCAAAAGGAGAGATGAGAAACTTCAGAAGCAATAGGTTTGTGTTAATGGTGGCAGAATAATTTGGAGAAAGATAATGAATGATTGCCCAGCTTGCATAATGTGGTCAATGTCCCTGAATGTTACTTACAGAAATGTTGAATTGGTGTATGTTTCATAGAGCATGTTTTCTTTAAAACTGTAATTCGTTTTAGATTAGAAACCGTGTTCCACAGTTCTCTCAATGGCTGTGACAACGGTATTAGACCATTAGTTTTTTCCTTTGAGTCAACACAATTGGATTGGAACTAGTTACTTTTCAGTTGGCAGTTGTGCACTTAACCATTGGTGCCCTTCAGAACACGGAGAAACAAGTGAATTAGAGGAAGGACACTTTTATTCTTCCAACTATCTAAGCCTCTCAATTTCTTCTCACTTTTATTCAGTATAAGTGCCATCAAATAATTGTTCCCAAGATATTTTGAAACTCTTAAAATAACATCAGTTATTATAACAATTATTATAAAATAATAACCATTGAACACAGTTACCTAAGTTCAGGATGAAGCTGAAGAAAAGTAAAGCAAATGCAAGTAGAACACTGAGTCTATTCCATGCGGACTTTGAGCACACCTAAGAACAAATCAAATGCATTAAGCACTAAGGACAGAAAACCTGAGGAACTGTGGGAGAGTTTCAGAACATCACATGTGAAGAAAGCAAAAATTCACTTAGAACACTGGAACCCCAAAAAAGATCAAAGTAGATGTCACGAGAAACTGAAACTTGAAGCTGAAGAAGAAAAGGAAAAGACTATACTAACATGTGCAAAGACCTAGAGTT
>NW_022106084.1:3528134-3529682 GCF_000313985.2 Echinops telfairi
AAAAAGATTGAAGTTGTCAAGGATTTTGTCTTACTTGGATCCACTGCTACTGCTTGTGGAAGCAGAAGGTAAAAGGTCAAGGGATGCATTGCATTAGGTAAATGTGCTGCAGAACATGTTGAAAGCAAGGAGGTGCTTTGAGGAACCAGGTACACCGTACCCAAGATATGTTATTTTAAATTTCCTCTTATGCCTGTGAAAGTTGAACATTGAATAAGAAGCATAAAAGAATAAGCATCAATGTAAGGCAGTGAGGGATGTCATTACGTCCCTCACAGACCCAAAGCACTATGGGGGACAGCACTGGTGATACAGTGCTAGAGATGTGCCCAATCCGACCCCACCGCACTGAGGTGAAGCACGAACAACAGGGGTAGGAAAGCAAGAAGTCCTCGAGGAATGCCAAAGGTGGACTTTGGGGCAAGGGCATGGCACCCCAGCGGAATTGACTGGAAACCACTCACATCGGTCCACGGACAGACCTGGAATTATTTGAGGGCTTTTCTTTTTTCACTGTTGGTTTTCCATATAGTATTTATTTTTTAGTTGTTGTTGTTTTGCTTTCTTTTGTTATTTTGTTTCCCTTTGCTTTGTGTTTGTGTGTATTATTGTCTCTGCATGTCTATCTGGTAATATAGGTGGGATAAACAATCTGGGGGAGAGAATAATGGGAACAAAGGTTCTGGGGGGACATGGGTATGGGGGTTCCAACAAACCCAGGGACAAGTGAAGAACCAGTGATCTAAAATTGATGGCGAGGAGGACATAGGATGCTTGGGGGGTTAGATCAAGGGCAATGTAGCCGAGAGGAATTACCAAAACCCAAACGAAGGCCAAACATGATAATGGGACAAAAGGAGAGAGAGTAAAAGGAAATAGAGGAAAGAACTGGGAGGCAAAGAACATTTATAGAGGTCTAAACACATGCATGTATATTATGTAAATACATTTATATATAATGATAGGGGAATAGAACTATGGACATATATTTGTATATTAAGTATTAAGGTAACAGGTGGACATTGGGCCTCTATTCAAGTACTCCCTCAATGCAAGAACACTTTGCTCTAATAACCAAGCATTTTGTGATGCTCACCTTCCCAACACGATCACTGAAGACAAAATGGGTGCATAAACAAATGTCGTTAAGAAAGCTGATGGTACCTGACTATCAAAAGATTTAGCATCTGGGGTTTTAAAGGCTTGAAGATAAACAAGCAGCCATCAAGCTGAGAAGCAACAAAGCCCACATGGAAGAAGCACACCAGCCTGTGTGATCATGAGGTGTCCATGCAATCAGCTATCAGGCATAAAATAATCAAAACAAAACAAAGCAAAATCATATCAATGTGAGAGAGAGGGACAGCAGAGTGGAGACCCAAAGCCCATCAGTAGTCAATGAGACATCCCCTATCAGAAGCGCCACAAGGAAGAGATGAGCCAATCAGGGTGCAGCATAGCACTGAGGAAACACACAACTTTCCTCTAGTTCTTTAAGGCTTTCCCCTGTTCCCCCCACTATCATGACCCAATTCTACCTTACAAATC
>NW_022106084.1:3531290-3547010 GCF_000313985.2 Echinops telfairi
AAAAAAAAGAATCATCGTAAGAATAACACAGAGTTGGCCAGTGATTTATTCTGAAGTTCACAGGGTGCTATGTGTTGGAACCCACTCGATGACACCTAGCGACAACAAAAAGGGTAAAGATACAGCAAGTAGGAAGGCAAAGAGGCAGAGAGGGGAGAGGAGAGGCCCTGAGTGTTTCTCTACAAAAAGTCCACATCTCTCAGGAGGTATCTTCGGGCTGTGACCTGATTGGCAGGTTGGACTCCACCCCTTCACAATGCAAGGTGCTATAACATCTACCTGCCACAGTGCTAGTGAGACAGATGAAAAATCAGCTTCTGTAGACTGAATAAGAGAAAAAGAATTAATCGTGTGAGACCTATATAAGTAGAGTTTTATATATCTAGATAAAATAATTGGACCAAAGACAATTTTTTTAAATCAGTTTTGCCTCCATCAAAGTAAAAAAGGACTTTAAGTTAACATTACTAAGAATGATTAAAAAAAGATATAGCTATATAATTTCAAAAGAAATCCTTTAACTGGAAAACATATATTAAATGTGCTCATCCATCATATTTTGTCACAGAGTAGTCTTATAATTTTTAATAATATAAAATGTTGATTTTGTCAGCATTTTCAATGCAATATAAATTCTATGAAAATGCTGCCTACAAACATAATCAACTGCATCCCAAGTGATGTCAGATATTTATAATTTTCCTTGGTGCAGTTTGTGAGTGTTTACAATTGGGTAGTCATATTAAAAACAGTTGCTTTTTGGCAGAATGCAATTTTTGAGTAAGCAATCATGTTTATCAAGCAGATTCATTGTATATTACAGGTAACTTAAAGAAGTAGTTTCTGTTTTCAACAAACTCAGCAGTCTGAGAGCAATGCTTATTTGAGGCATCTGGCTAAATATAACTTTGTACGTAAGGAAACAGATTTTTTTCCCTTTTTCAGAGCAAAATTTGCAAAATTACATGTCAGTTGGAAAGACATGCATATTATATATAATTTTATTAATTATTTTAACATTCTACTATATGAACTATGAATATATATTTTCAATAATATTTCATATTTTAATTCAATAAATGTTTCTGTTCCTAATATATTAATATTTCAGTGATTCCTTAAATCAATATTGTGCTCCCCTTAAATGAAATTATATCATATAAAAATGAATATAATGCCATATAATTAACAAAAAACTCAAATTAGCTAGAATCAAAATTGTAAGACACATAAAGATTTTGTGTAAAAATAAAATTAGATATCAAAGCTAAAGAGTACTGATAAGGTATCATTAAAGTTACAAGTTTGCAACTATTTTAAGATTTTCTTTTCTGAAAACTGAAGGAAGAGCGATAGGAAAGTGGAAGAGATAGAATAACAACTGGCTTTTCCTTGTCTGCCATGAATAGTCAAGAGGTTAAGATTGATGCCATACTCAATTGAGTTATTAATGGGAGCAAGTTATCATGTCTTCTGCCATCTTCAGAGAGGAGGAACTCACATTTTTGAATTCTTGAAATGTATGAGACACTGTACTCAGAAATTTCCATACATTATCTTTTTGAATAAATTTTTTAATGTTGCAGCAATACTTTTTAATTAATAGAGATACTAATCTTAATGGGGAGTGATATGTGTGCTTTCTACAAAGTGAAAGCAATTAAGAAGGCGCATGTTGTTTTGATTCTGCTACCAACCAAATAACTAATTTTGCATATAGATAGCGACTTGCTGCCAACAGTGACTCTGAAACTGCATATGGAAAGTTACAAGCTAAGGAACTAATTGTAAGTTATGTTATGTAACAGCTTTCTTTTTGTCCCTCCTAATCCCTTTTCCTTCCTTTCCCTTTTTTTCCCTTTTCTTCTCCAGGTAAATGTGATATTCTGCGTTGCTGGCACCAGGTTTGTCTTCCTTGGAGGCAATAGTTAGTCCCTCCTGAGCAGCACCATAGCCCTGGAGGAAGGCACCCACATACACCACAAGAAAGAGGTAAGCAAAAGCTATTTTAAGCGCAGATAGACATGCTTCAGAAGCAGGGAAGCGCGTTTCCTCAGGAGGTGAGAAGAACCCAGGGCTAGAACAAAGCCCAAAAGGCTGGCAATAACACCTTGGCAGTTGGGCTCTCAGGAGTCTGTCCTTGGGTCTCCTGCTTATTTCCTTTTAAGTTTATCTCAGGTTATAGTTCCGTTTAAGCCTGTTCACCTGGGCTATTCTCAATGTCCATTGTTCGCATAGCAGGCAGAAATCCTTGTTATGTCCTTATTAATAAATAATTTCAGTATTGAATTAATATTGAGTTGCTAAGTAATGATTTATAATATGTGATACTGTTTTATAATCCTGTACTGAATTTTAGATCTAATACAAAGTACTTAAGCCTAAATACCATATTTGTATTATTATACAAATAGCACCATATGATAATCTTCAATTCATGTTTGGCTTCTGAAGAAAAGGAAGGAGTAAAAAATCATTAATTTTAAAAAGGATAATTGAGGACTTTATCAGCTTTCTCGCATGTCTCTCATCATCAGTTATCTATTTACTATCGATCTATCTGTAGATACATCTATTTATTTATCTTGGTATCATCTATCATATCTATCTATCAGTGACTGAATCGTCTTATTTTATCAACAATGTAATGCAAGCCATTAAAGATTGGATATTTATTTATCTTATTTATAACCTTTTATTGTGATTTGGGTAAAAGTTTACATAAAAATGGATTTTCTGTTCAATAATTCATACCAGTTTTTGATTCATGACGTCGGTCTTTGTCCCCACAATAGAACAGCACCCTTTGAACTTCTTTGCATTTACCTTTTTAATTAATTCTTCACTGGTATCCTTTCCTGCATCTGAATTTGATTCCATGGCAAATGCTGCCCTTTTGATCTCATTTTGCTATTTGATTTCGAAAACAGATAATGGGTTACATGCTATGCTGCTAACCATAAAAATCAGGAGTTTGGAACCACCAGAAAATCTGTGAGTGAAAATGAGGCTTTCTACTCCTATAAACATTTACAGGGATCCCAGAGGGGCAGTTATAATCTTCACTGCAATGTGTCTCTGAGACAGAATCAACTAGTTGGCAGTTATTGATTTGGATGTTACTTGATTTATTTATATCTTACCATTTTATTGTGAATGAAGTGAAGGGTTACAGATCACTTCCTAGTTTTACATTAAATAATTACATTCACTCTGCCTCAAGTAATCCATTGTACTCCCTCTACTGTACAATAGCTTATCCCACCTTCACACAGTGTTAGCACTCTGTGTATTGTCCTTGGGTAAATGCCGCCCTTTTGACCTTCAGTGGCTGATTATTCTAACTCAAGGGTGAATCCAGATCAAGACCCATAGGGTAAGGGCCATAGTCTTAGGAATCCTACAGGTCTCTAGTTGACAAGTAAGCCTGGGTTGTTTTATGAGTGTTATTTATGCTCCACATTTTTCTTCCAATTGATCCAATGCCTTCTAATGAGATCCTTTTCCTTAGCAAACATTCAAGTGAGCTTCCACAGCATCTTCCACATTGACCTGGTAGACTATTAGTTCAATTTGAAATTTATAAAATTTATCACATCCACAATATTTACTGGTTGTGTTAAAATTTTCTCAATATTTAATTTTATTGTCCTCATAAATTTTTGCATGCTTTTTCCAAAATATATGTAAGTTTGCTTTGGTAACCACTTTTCTTTGTATTTTATATTAAAATATTTTTAGTATCCATATATTAGTGGAAATTGATATAAAATTACATTTCAGGGATAAATGCTTATCTATATTGTGTGCTTTGAAGGGGTAGCTAATTGAATGGAAATGGATTCAAATCTGATAAACATATTGCCACTAAGCGGATTCATATTGATATTGACCCTATAGGAACTATTCCATAAGGTGGCCAAGGCTGAAATAGTTTTAGAAGTAGAGACACTCACATCTGGTTTTATTTCATAGTTGCTGGGGCACTTAGACTACCAACCTGTAGAGACTCCGCAACAAAGTTTATTGACAATGAAATCTTTCCATGTAAAACTTAGTAATAAGATCAAAGACACACGAGGCAGAGACTCCAGAAGCGAGGACCGGAGCGAGGGATGGAATCAGAGAAAAGAAACAAGAGAGCATGTCAGGTCAAGGCTATTTTCATGGACAGACGGCTTCTGTTTCACCACTGATTCTTCAGGAATGAAGACGGAAGATTGAACTTTTGCTGCTGCTTGCTTCATCCAGGATGAGCTGGCTTCAAACACATGTGGAGTTACTCCATTATCTTTGGATTCCAGATGTCTATACACCTTTTGAGGCTTGCTCATTTATAGGTAGCACTCAATTCAAAATGCATTTAGAAATGCGTAATTCTTCACACCATTTTGTACTGTTCACAATGTGTTGAGTCAATAAACCTATTAAATGATGTTCCATCAATTGGGTAGGAAGTAAAATTAAGGAAGGTAGATTCTTGAGGATTTTTTTAACATTAGAGAAAAAAGGATTTATGTCAGGGGAAGAAACAGGTTTAGTGATTAAGCTTTTCAAAATGGATGTTTAGACATGAAAAAACGTATTTGTGAGGTGAGTTTTTTGGTTCCCCCTTAGCTATTAAAGAAAGAGTGTGCATATCAGGAAGTAGAGCAGATTCATGATGAGAGAACATTCTAGAGACAACCCCACATTCCTGTCCAGAATGCTTTATTTAGGGCCAAAAAGGAAATGATAGATTTGGCTAAAGAACTTCGAGGAAGTTCAAAATAATGACCTCTCATTTTTTAAGGGTTCTCTAATATTGAACTTTTTCTAGTCTATGTTATAATGGAATTATTTTTATATTGTCACAAAACCTTCATTAAGAGTCATGCATTCTGTAGGCTTAGGCTAATGGCTCTGGAAAATATATGAGAAATGACATTTTTATAGATCCAGGAGGTAGGGAATTAATGAAAAGGGTAATTAATGCCTAAGTAGAAAGTAGAAAGTTAAGGCAAATTTGATCAGGGAATCAAACACATATGGTCCTAAATAATCCTCATATGATCCTAAATAATCCTCAAAAATATTGAAAGTTTGGATAGAATCACTTCTCAAACAGTTTGAGGAAGATATTAATTACCCCCAAAAAAGCTTTTTGTTATTGTAAATAGATGGATAGATAGATTACAAAAATCCATAGCTGCATGTTCAAATAGATGAAATCCCAAAGAAAGCATTGTCATCTAGTCAATTCCAAGTCAGAGTGGCTCTGCTAGTGTAGAATTTCCACAGTGAGTTTCCTTGGAGGGAAACCTCCATGAAAGCATGCTGCCACATCTTCCCCCATGCGTTCACATCCCAGAACTTTCAGCTCGCTCCTGGGCGCTTCACCCGCTCTTCCAAGGCTCCTTCCTCAGACAGATATTACAATTAAGACTCTGGTGTGTAGGAAAGTGAACATGCAGTCAACCCTTTCCAGATACTGGTTGCATTTGCCCCATAGTGGATAGGGAAATGTCGAATATGAGAGAATAGGAATTATTCTGTCACTCAGCAATGTTGATAATGACAGAGAACCTGCCCTGGCATAGAACAGTAACCGAGCTCTGCGAGAGAGCATGAGAAATAGTTAGGGAGAAAAAACTTGATTTGACAATCCTCATTTTAGGTACACTGGGCTGATGCTACCACTTAGAGATTCACAAAACACTCCTTAGAATAACCAGTTCTATTTGGTAGCAGGAAATCTGATTACGGAACCGAGGAGACCCCAGGAAGACTATGTCTATTTTGGTCTGTTCTTTGTTGATTTGGGGGATATCATCAGAAGGAAAATGAACTGATAGCCAAGGCAAAGATAAAAAGAATGAAATTGCTACTTCCTATGGGTCCTTATGAATAATTCCTTAAATGAGACAACCCATTCAAATATTAAGCAATGTAATCATATTAAGCACATATCAGCATTTTATGAGTTTACGATCAGCACAAAAATGAGCATTTCCTCACTTAATATTTACTGATACAGTGGGTGCAAAGCTGCGGGATAGAATGCTGGCTCCACCATTTAATAAATGTCAGTGTTATCATGGGAAAGGCGCTTTTGATTGCCTTGCTTTTCTTATTTGTACAAATGGAGAAAAATACCCACCCTTTGTACTTGTAATAAATATTACAACATAAAATAGAATGCTGGCAATGACTGGTACCATTTCTTAGCAACCACGTGTGTCATGTTAGAAATGTGCACTGTCGGGAGCTCAATGACTATGCTATTTCAGGTGTAAAGAGCCAGGATTTTCTTCTAGACATCTCTGAATGTACTTGAACTACAAAACAAATAATGTCATAAATGGACAAACAACTGTAGCTTCTCTTTTTACTGTTGTTCTGTAGCAAACTCACATCTGCAGGAAAGTACCTCAAGAACTATCTGAATCTAATCTGTGAAAGAATGATTTATAGATCCCCCAAGTAAAAGAACGTCTGCGCAAGATTTAATAGACAATTATGCATGAGACCAAAGGAAGAGAATTTTCATCAATGCTTCATTAAAAGTGGATTTTGCAGGGAGTTCTACCTAGAACAGTGTGTTAGACAGGTTTCTCTGGAGAAACAAAACAATAATGCTAATAATTTTATATATATTTATACAGATAGATAGATAGATAGATAGGTAACATAAGAAATAAACAGTTAATTACATTATAAAGCAGTACAAATGGCTCAGTGCAACTCACTCCCTTGAGACAGCTGTGAGGCACTGGCAGTCCTTCAAGTCTTGAGGGCCTCCAGGTAGTCCTCTGCAGAGCAATTCAGGCTATCCAGGCACAGGCAGCAAACAGCAAGGCAGGTCACCAACAGTCAGCCAGATGACAGGGTCTGACAGTCCCCAGCTCAAGTGATGTAAATTCCAATGTTGTGATGAAGCAGGTCTTGAAGGAACCTCAAATTAAAGTGACACAGTCCACGGGTTAGGTGTCCCATAGGTAGTATAGCTTTCAAATCGAGGCAGAGAATGAGCAAGGCACTAGCACACTGGTCTGATCATCAAAGAGCAAGAGACAAGAAAGGAGAGGCTCACTGAGACATTTATCTCTCCGCCCTTCAATTAATCCCACATGTATTTATCAGCCAGGTTGGCACAATAAACTAACTACCTCAAATAGGTTGAACAATTTCTATAAAGTTAATTTATATGGAACAAAGTTATATAACTTAATTTTTTCTCTATGATTTACCTCATAGTAATTTAAAAGTTTCCCTTAACAAAGCATTCACCCAAATATGAAAATTTTAAAGAGCATAGCATGGGTGGGAGGATATTATGTATTTCTTTATAAATCAATTGTTGAAATACTATATATATACAATGGGAATATTTTTATACATTTTCAGAATTTTAAAGCATATTTATTGATTCTGAATAGAAATTAAGAGCATGAAAAATAATAAGGAACAGTATCCTTAATACATCTTTCCTTCTTTAATAAATATATGGGCATTAGACCCCTGGGAACTCTTTTTCAGAGTATAAGGAAGAGAAAATAAATGAATGTCAGATATCTGATAGAAAAGCCTTTATGCTCATAGATAAAGTAGTATTGATTGCTGTTATTTCTATTTTTATGCAGAACTGCCTAAAAATTATGCCAGTAAGATTAAGTGCTGAATTAACAGATTGAGATTATCCAAAAATGAAAAGGAAGAAGAAGGGCATTTCAAAATTAGAATTATGTGATGACATGGACATTTAAAATGGAAATATCTAAAGTAAAATCAAATATGGAATGTGTTGGGGGTTGGGTGGGGTCGGGGATTATCATGGTCTATGATGAGAGAGACAGTAAGAATACTAGAGGCAGGATATGTGTTTTATTCTTCTTATTCTTATTCCTTTTTTTTTACGTGAGGTTGAGAAGAAACCTCCCATTCAATAAAGAAATTTTAAACAAAAGAATTATAGACAAATATTGACACAGTAGTACGAAATTGGCCCAGGGATAATGGATCAAAGTAAAGAAACTTTGAAGCTAGTAAAAAAACAACCAAGAAGCACTGAGATTCAAATTACAGCGAAAGGTTTTAAGCACACACTAGACTTTTTCAGAAACAAAATGGAATGGACATATGAAGAATTACCTCAAATTATAAGTTTGTTGACGGAATTGGGGAAAACATTTGAGAGGTTTTATTACATACCCTGTTTATTTCTGTTGTGTTTATTCTTTAAGTTTAGCACTATACATGCAAGAAACTATTACAAACAATTAAAATTGCTTATTATAAGGACCATTATAAATCTAAAAATGTTTTAAAATATCATTGAACATTTAAATGGCCCAGGGTTTTAAAAAATCGATTAGTATATAGCAATTATTCTTATAATCTTCTGGGTTGACCTTTGCTTCAAAAATTCATAGTACCCATATAAGTGTAAGTTAAAATCTTTTATCATTAAAACAGGCTACATGGAGAGAATATGTTACATTGCTTCCCTAAACTTCATTAGGCCCATCTCCAGGCCTGGGCTGCATTATTATGTAAGTAATAAAGATAAAGTTTAACAATGAAATTATTTTTTTCTTTATAATTTTATACTAATTTAGTAATTTCATTTAGAAAAATGAGAAAAGTTTTTCAGCACATATTATAAACATATTTAATGTCTTTATCTGAAAAAGACTGTCTTAAAAAATGAAACATTTTATATTCACACACTTACTGTCTCTTGAAATATGGCTCTAAATGTCTATCATGAAAACTTTGATGCAGATATATTTTAAATTAAACATCATATATGAGTGTAAGTTAAGTGTAATTGCATAATGCCTCTTAATTACTTGTTTAATAACTGTCAGACCTCATAGGATCACAGAAATTAAGTATGCAAAAACATATTAACTCATCTATTCCATTCTCCTGACAGCCCAGTAACAGTCCATTAAAATTTGTTTTACAAAATGCTTTTTCTATTTCAGCTTTCATTCACTTTGCCTTTATTTTGTATGTAGTTCAGAATTCACTTAAGATTTTACTTTAACCATCAGATTAATTTTCAAGAGGAGAAGTGGAATGATAGCCCAAATGTCATGTCGTACCAGATGCCACTTCAACACACCAGATTACTTGACTTGTCTAACATAAAATGAAAAAAAAAGGAATATTACTGCTTAGCTCAGATTTCAGATTGTTTTTCCTTCTGTGATTTATGCTTTCAACTTTGCACTAATATCTATATTCAATAAAATATTTCTAAATGAGTCAATATATTTCACATTCTTTTGCTATCATCAAAGCTATCTTTATTTGAAACCCCAGCTCAGTTGTAAGTATGTAGCTTAATAGGTATCATTGTGTTATGGAATTTATTACATTTGTGCATTTAATAGCAAAATACATCTCTCCTAAGATAAAATGCATAGGACATAAAATTGAGTCAACACAGTGAGACAAAGGTATGTATCATAAAATATCCCTAGATTTCTGGTTTAAGACAGCAAATGAAAATGCATGGTGTGCAATTTATATGACATAGGTTAGGAGCATGTACATAAGTGAGTGAGAGAAAGAATCAACTTGCAGTTTATACCTAAGTACACATTTCTCCATCATGTCACGAAATTCAAATGCTCTTCACCAAGAGCCAAAGCCCTAGGCTTCTGAAGCTGCAAAGAATTCTAATCTTTGACTACACTGAGACTCTTTGGAGGGCTTCAAATCTTTATTTACTCTTCTTCAGAGATCCTAACATGTATTTTGTGGGGTTTTGTTATTCTTAGGTACCATAAATTGGTTTCCAAACAATGCTCATAACGACCCCAGGAGCATTGATTGTGGATCCAAACAAAATAAAAATTCCTATTTCAATCTTTTCTATGTTTATCATGATGTTATTTATTGGTCTGGTTGTGGGGATTTTTGTTGTTTTCACATTGAGTTGCAACTCAAAGCTGCCTTGAAATCCAAGGTTGTAACCCCGGATCTTCATCAGCAAGTGCTTCAGGTCCTCCTCCCTCTCAGCAAGCAAGCTGAGTCACCTGCAAATCACTAAGAGCTAGGAAGCCTTCATCTGACCCTGCTACAGCCTTCTTTTTCATAAAGTCCAGTTTCTCAGATTATGTGCTGAATATATAGATTGAATAAACATGGTGAAAGGAAACAAGCCTAATACAACTTTACTGAATTTAAACCATGCAGTATGCGTTGTTCTGTTTGAACGATTGCAAACAAATGTAAATCTATATCTAAATGATGCAAATGCTTCTGTAAAGATGTGTCTCAAAATTCACTACCATTAACTCCATTCTGAGATGTAGTGGCACTACAGAACAAGGTAGCATTCACCCTATGAGTTTAGTGGTACTTTACTCTACCTTGAGTGGTACTTCTAATATACTACTGCAAGTAATTAGAACACAAAACTGTTTGTTGTAGAAGTAATTTAAAGCAGTCTTATAATAGATTTCAACTGAGAGAAACACTTTCAGTGAAATTTGTGCCATTATATTATAGTCATCTGTGTGAGGCTGGGTTAACTAAAGAAACCAATCCAGAGACACTCATATATGTATAAGAAAGAGTTTTATATCAAGAAGTATGTATCTAGAAAACATCTCAGCCCAGTCCAAGTCAATTCCACAAGTCCAAAACTAGTCTGTAAGTTCCTCTCTAGACTCACACAGCAGCATGCAATGATGCAGAATGCAGTAATGTCACAGGTTGGTAGATGCAAAGTCCTGTGGATCCAACGGCAGCAGTTGCATCTCCAGGATTCTGGCAACAACCAGGGTTCACTACCAGGAAGGTGAAAGCAGAGAGAGAGGGGAGATTCCCAGGACTCTCCTTTATGAGAAGGCCATGCCAACAAGGAGTCACCATCAGGCTGTTACCTGGGAGACCTGCTAGATTCAAACCTGACACTTTTAAATATCTCCAAGTTACATGAAACTATGTAACCACCACATCATTGATGAATTCACTAGCATTTTAATACAAGAGGATTTATTTTAAAATATGTTGATATCTACAGCTGTCTTTTCATAGAAAAAGACATTGTATCTGATACTGAAAAATGGACTCTTTGTTTTATAAATATGGTAGTTTTATTGGTATTCAATTTACAGATCATACTATTTAATAGTTCAATCATATTCATATTAAGAAAAGTTGAACAATCATCAGCACAATGTCATAGCATTTTTTTCTTTCTTGTGTTCCTTATTGTTAGCTGCCCATTTCCACCAAACCTCCCCTCCTATGCCCAGGATATCATAGAAGAAAAAACCAAAAATTAGCCAGCACAAATTTAAACAAACAATCACAATGACAAAACAAAACAGAAAATACTCAGTTGAAAGTAGAAAATGCTAAAACTGAAACAACTTTTAAATGAGTTAAAAGGGAGATTAAATAATAAAGTGTAATATTTTAACCTAGCCATATCACCCACAATTGAATTTACAATGCTTTTTGTCTGATATCAATGCTATTTACAACCCTGGACAATGATCAAAAGGGACTCACTGGAGTGTTAATCTGTGTATATTTGGATCCTGCAGATTGATTTGGGCTTCTGCTGTCATTGACAGCCTTCTCCAAACCAGGTGTTCAGAATTTAAGGTCTGATACCCTTTTATGCGTTCACTTTGGACTTTGTTATTTACAATTCCTGCATCACATAATGTGTTAGTCCAGGTAGACTAGAGAAACAAATTCATAGATAGTCATTAGTGTATAAGAAAGAGCTTTATATACAAGAACAATTGAATATTGAGCAAACATCCCAGCCCAATCCAGATCAAGTTCATAAATCCTATATAAGCCCATATGTCTGATACCAATCTATAAATCTGTTTTCAGACTCATGAAACACATGCAATGATGCCAGATGCAGGAAGATCACAGGCCAGTGAGTGGAAACTCTTGTGGATCCAGTGGTGGTAGAGGCATCTCAGCACAGACAAGGTTCTCCATTTGGCTCCTTCAGCTCCAGTGCTCTAGGGTAGCTCCATGCATCATGTCAACAAGAATGTCTTGCAGGGAGTGAGCTGTATCCCACCTCCAGCAAGCTATTTATCCCCTTACTGCCTCCAAATGAGGTCATCAAGCTGTGAACTGATTGACAGACTAAATTCCAACCTTCACTCTGAAGTCTCAAATTGACAACAGGAACATGGCTGCTTGTTTTAAGACAAGACTTTATGACCCCTAATACTATTATCCTGATAACCAGGCTCCGTCTGAGTTACTCATCACACTTTGTGATAGCAACCACATCTTCCGTGATCTTTATTAGGGCAAGTGTGAAGTAGGGCCAGGTCATAAGAAATCATAGTTCTTAGGTGAGGGCTAGGATTAAGTTCACGCCCACAATTCATTTATATATATATATAAATATATATATGGTTTGTTTATATATCCACGGTTTATATACATATACCTCTCATTGAATTTAGAGATACCACTATCATTCTATAATTGAGCACATTATATATCATCCTCATGGGGCATAATGTAATTCTACTGATAGTATCATTTAATTTAATCAGTAATAAAGAGTTTAAGACACTGTTGAGAGAAGGAAATTATACTTGTATAGCCAAGCTTTTCAGAATGCAAGACATGAATTGTTGACTTGTACAGATTAAAAGCTTTTTAGTAAAAAGAGTATGACTTTTGCTCTCTACTAGATATTCAAATATTACTCTAATAAAAGTTGAAACGGAAGAGATTGTTGATATTGGCTTTTGAAATCTCAAGTTGATGAAGGGAAAACTTTGACAATTGATTATATTACAGAAACACATTTCATCAGCAAAAACTTCACTTTTGACATGCAAATTTTCTTAACAAGTCATATAACTAAGTCGAGTGCATAGAAAGAGCTGTAGTCAATTGTATGACAGTTGTAAATTAGGTTTTATGATAACACTTTGCGCAAGCAATTATTGAGGAAAAATGTCAAAACTATCAGTTCAATAATCCACTACAAGGGAAAAGTGTTTCGTCTGCATTAAAATAGATTCATAATAAACATAAACATAAATTATAAGTGAAACAAAAAGTCAAAAGCTGCATATTAAGAAATTTATGGATGCAGTGTTCTCCTTCATATATACATATATGAATATTCATATATTCAATATTCATATATATATATATGAAGTGGGATAAATTTGTATATAAGTGCTGCCTACAGAGAAAGTCTATAAAACAGTACAGAACTGTTTAGAAACACATACTAAGTGAAAATATATGCTTGATAGGTAGAATTTTTAAAGAGCTGACAGAACAATTATTATATGACTTTTAAAGTATTATTGTTTATCATTTGAAAGAAAGGGCTCCTCTCAGTATTTATTTTGAAAGAAAGTTTCACTGAAAGGAAGTATTAGATATGGTCAAATGTTCTCAATAGGGAAGAATAATTAGTTAATCCACTAAATATATTCTATATTGGTACCTGCTTTATTAGTAAAGTTTAGGCAACCTTTGTATGTTCTTATTCAGTACATTGTTAACATTTATAAAATTGGACTCCGTGGGTGTAAGGCTTTCTAGCTAAATGTTCAGGGATATCAAATATTTTCATACAATTTAATTCAATAGCATTTATTTTTCCTGTGATTTGAGAACAACTATGCTGTACACCAAGAGATGCCTGTCATTAGTTCCTTACAATATAAACAGGCTAGGAATAAGCAGAACAGTAGACATCATCATCACCCAAGTCTTCCCAAAGTTGAGATCCAATCTCTGGTGTAATTTTACATTGCGCCCACACATGTCCCAAGGTGCACCATGGGAAAAGAGCCTGGAAGCCCTTCTTGACCAGGAGAACTATATTAGCAAGCAGCCATTTCTGTGTCCCAAACAGAGAACGTGAAGGAAAATGAGGGAAGTAAATACAGAGAACTTGTAGGAAAATCAGGTAATTAAAGATAACAATGGCGCACTTTTTAAAAGTGGAAAGTCCCCTGTGGGCAATCGATGCTACTCTCCATGCCTGTTCAGGGACGATGATCTGCTGATGGTCCTTCTACAATGACTAGCATCAAAGTTTGCTTCCTCTACCTCACTAAGACAACTTATTAGATTTCTGGGTTTCTTAAGAGGGCAATCATCTCCTTCTAAATCACATAGCTTCCTCTGATGTCTATTAGTAGCTATGGATATAGTGTATGGGGTGAGGAGGGGTGTTGGACAAACTATTATAGTGCTGCACATCTAAATAATCAGAAACTCCTGATAATTTCCATTAAAATTATGAAATGAATAGAAACTATGGTTTTTATCTTCAAAACTGTCATCACTGACTGGCTAATCATTTTCATGTCATGAATTTGCTTGAGGAAAATAAAGTTTCTTATTGTTTGTTTTGGGTCGTTTGATACCTGAGACCTGATCCCATCAACACCTCATGATCACACGGGCTGGTGTGCTTATTTTTGAGGTGAACGAGGGGGTTGGGGTGGAGACCCAAAACCCATCTATAGACAATTGGATATCCCCCCACAGAAATGTTATAAGGAAGGGATAATTCAACCAAGGTGCAGTAAAACACTAACGACTCACACATCATTCCTCTAGTTCCTGAATGCTTCCTCCCCCTCACTACTGTTACCCAGTTCTACCTTACAAATCTGGCTCTACTAGAGAACACACATTGGTACAGCTAAGGGCTCTGGACACATGGAATTTAGGACAAATACACACCTCATGAACAGTAGTGGGAGTAGTGATATCATGAGGGGAGGGGTGTGGTCGCGGAGGGGAAAGTGGGAGAAAGGGGTAACCCATGACAAGGTTGAATATATAGCCCCCTACTCCAATGGGATGAATAACAAATGTGGGTGAAGGGAGACAATGGACAGTGGAGACAACGGACAATGTAAGATACAAAATAATAGTAACAATATATAATTGATCAGGATTCAGCAGTGGGACTGTGGGGTAGGGAGGAGGAAAAGAGAGGAGCTTATACCAAGGGCTCAAGTAGAAAATGTTTTTAAAATGAGGATGGCAACATATGTACACATATGCTTGATTCAATTCATATATGGAACGTTATAAGAACTGTAAGAGCCCCCAATAACAAGATTGAATTTTTTCTTATTGTTTATCTCCACTGTGTGTGTGTGTGTGTGTGTGTGTGTATGTGTGTGTGTGTATAGTGGTGCTTTCAAATGTTCTTTTCTCTGAAATTGTTGCTGTTGTCTGAATGCTGCAGGTTCTAATACAATTCAAATAATATTTTAAAATTATGGAGCTAGAAATTATACATGTCCCTATCCAAATATGGGTCAAAAGAAAGATAGAATAATTATTCTTATTTCATTTAACACAGTTCAATGTGAAATTTTATATAAAACAGTTATATTTTATAATGTTCTTCCTTTACTATTCATTCATTTATTAGGCATTGTTTCAGAAAATATTGTTGAGTGTCTACTATGTGCCAGATGGAATTCTAGGTATAGAATATATAAATGATGGTAACTTAAGTTGACATTGAAAGGAAATATGTACAATTAGGTCAGAGTTTTTTAAAAAAGGACTACAGATGGAAATCAAAATACAGTGAACCCTCGCTACTTCGCGCTTCGACTTCCGCGGATTCACTCTATCGTGGTTTTTGCATAACAGCGCATGCTCTGTCATTACTGCCACTGATTGGCTCATACTGTACACGCTTGATGCCATAAATAATATAATAAATAATAAATGATA
>NW_022106084.1:3547110-3567314 GCF_000313985.2 Echinops telfairi
GCGGAATTTCATTTATCACGGTAGGGTCTGGAACCGATTAACCGCAATAAACGAGGGTTCACTGTACATGACTATCTTTGATAAAACACAAATCATTCACTGAATCCTAAGTCACTAGGGAGTTTGAACAGTCTAGTTCTGATATTTTCAGTTCCTGGAACAGAAAGAAAAGCAAAGGGAAATTTAAGAACCAACAATATGTGACAAAGAAAGACTCTTCCGCAGAGCAGTCATCATCTTGGTCGAAATGGCCCCAAGGACAACAGCAATATGACTCATTCTCACGTAACAGAATGACTGCTCACCACAACAGAGGTTTTCACTAGACTTTTTCCAAAAATCAGAATTCAAAGCACTTTCTTACTATTGATTTTATCTGTAATATTAAATTATTTATCAATCATTTTTTTCCAGAAATATTGTGGAGTATCTCCCATGTGTCAGATGGAATTCTAGGTACTAAAGTGATGGTAATGAGGTGCATTCATGAAAATTCCTGCTTTAATAAGTTAGCACTGTAGCAAAGAAGACTAAAAATAAGTATATAAAATGCATGTCAGATAAGGAAAAGATGGAAAGATGAAAACCATAATATGCGAATTTCATTGACAACATGATACGATTTAACTCTGAGTGGTTCTCATTCTACTTCACAACCCCTTTTGATATATTTCCTTCCTAAAATCTATATTATAGGATATACTATTACCTTATATAAAATAGCAAGTGGAAAATAAAAGAAAGAACATGGTTTTACATAATAAAGCCACCCCACAACGTGCTACGATGTGTGTTTAACCTTTTTCTCTCACTCAGCCTTTCTTATACCTTTGCTTCTAGACAACACTATGGTGATTAGGTGAGAGCTGGATAGGTCTTGTCACTACTGAGTTATCCTTTCCATAGTTCTTCATTGTTTTAGATAGTTTTGAACTTCTGTATTCAGCCAGACAACATCAAGGATCAGTCCAGAACAGAAACTCTTCTAAAACTTATACAATTTTTCTTGTCTTCCATTTTTAAGAAATCATGTATTGCACATTGTGGCAAATAAAAAAATAATTCATTATTTTAAAAGAAATATGAAGAAAAAGACCCAAATTAAAACTAATCATCTGAACTGACTGGGTCTGAATATATTGAAATAGATTTTCCATTTATTGCTTAATTAATATCCTCTATTTTAATCTGTCAAGAATGTAGAGATGGAGATTATACTTGGGTTTTATATCATAAACTTTTTCAGCAAGGCTGAACTGCCCACAACTAGTGTTGTGGCATTTACAACAAGACAATAGCAAATATCAACCCTGACTCACATATAGGGCTTTGTTTCACAAGAGAAGTAAGCAACCAATCACCCCACGAGTGGATGATTATGGGGATTCTTTCCAGCATGGTGACTCCACACGTTTGTACTCATAAAAATAAAACAATTGGATATGTATTTTCTCTTAACACTTGCAGTTCTTTTGCAAAAATTACTCTTTTGATTTACTGCATCTTTTATTTAATAAGTTCCCAGAGCACTGACTCAGAAGATGTATAAGTTGCTGCAAAGCATCATATCTGCTATGCTATTATGTTGCCTTTGCTTATAGATGACAATTGTTTCTGATCATTTTCTACCTCCAGTCTCCTACAAAGGTGAAGAAAAATGTGAATTACATTCAGAATCTTTGCATAAAGGCCATTTGATAAATATTTCCTCCTGGTCTTTGTAGTATAAGACAGATCATAGGTGGATATGGAAATTAGTACAGATTTAAATATGGAAAAGCAGCGGAAAAAAGAATCCTGCAAAGAATGTGATCTAGCCTCTACTTCTAGAGTCTGCTCTCCCTACGTTAATGTCAGAATCACGTGATTCTCATTCAAAATCATCAGATAAGGTGATCTAGCCTCTACTTTTAGTCTGCTATCCCTCCGTTAATGTCAGAATCAGGCGATTCTCATTCAAAATCAGAATTTTGATGTTCCCTTAATTGGTAAATACCTAAGAGGAACATGTTTCAAATGTAAAAGTAGACGAATCAGGCACTACATGGAAATTAATTGTAGAGCTTTTTTTATGAGGGCAAAGTATTAACTAGATGTGGTCGTTTGCTGCTAACTCTTGATAAGCCTTGAATTGTGCCGTTACTCATGCACAGAGCAAAGGATCACAATCTCGTCTGTGCCGGCACCATGACTGAATACAGATGGGAATCGTTTTGATCCACACAATATTCATCAACTGTTTTTCCTATCATCAGACCACTGGTCCACTACTTGTCAGTCCATGTGTTATACTGAGGGGTTTGCATGGTGCTGTGATGCTGATAACTATGTCACCAGTATTTCATATCCCTACAGGGACCCCTGCAGTGAGCACGTGTCAGGCTGAGAACAGAGACTGTGAAGAAGGAAGAGGCTGTCCAATTCTGAGTGATAAGCCACTGAAATCTTTAGGAAAAGCAGCAGAGCACTGTCAGATATAGTGCTGGGAGAGAGGTCGCTCAGGTGAGAGGACGCTAAACATTCTACTGAGGAAGAGTTTAACTGCCTTCTCAAAGGTGAGTGATGATGTGAATGGAATGAAAATGTCAGCACATGTATTTGCTGATGGGGCAGGGATAGACATAAAAGAAGAGCTACAAGCATCTATTAATAATTGGAACAATGGAACATAGACTATGCAAAATATGAATATAGTAAAGTATAAGTCATCTAAATTAAAAAGCAACCCCCAAAGATGATTATCCTGGCCATTAGTGAGCTGAATTGGACTAGTATTGGCTATTTGAATCACTAATTATCTGATTTACTATGTTGAAAATGGCAAACTCAAGGAGAATAGAAACATATTGATTAAAAAATAATATATCAAAATTTGCCTGGAAGTATTATGTTGACAGTGATGGGATAATATCTATGTGCATACAAGGAAATCCAGTTCATACAATAATTATTCAAATTTATGTAACAACCTATAAAGCCAGTATTGAAGAAATTGAAAAATTCTGCCATCTTCTCTGAAATTGATCAAATGTACTTAAGATGCATTGCTTAATGTATGTGATTTGGATGTGAAAATTGGGAATAGAAGCAAGAACACTGGCTGGAAACTGTGGCTTAGATGATAAAAACAAAGCTGTAGATTGCCTAAGAGAATTTTGCAAGACCAACGACTCACTGCAAATACCTATCTTTGTGCAACATACACTGTGACAAACTTGAACATGGATATATTCACCAGAAGGAACACGCAGAAATCAACTTGACTATATCTGTACAAAGAGACGAAGGAGAAACACAGTATGTTCAGTCAAAACAGGTAAGGAACTGATTATGGACCATCAATTTTTCATATGAAAGTTCCATTTTAATTTACAGAAACATGAAACAAGTACACAAGAGGCAAAATGCAATCCGAGTATATCACACGTGGCTTTGGAAAACACTTCAAGAATAGATTTTACGCCTTGAACACTAAAGGTAGAAGACCTGTTGTGCTGTAGGATAACACCAACATTATGCACGAAGGAAGAACCGTTGCCTTAAAAAGACAGAAAAGGAAGGGAAGGTCGATTTGTACGTCAGGAGGCACTCAGAAACGTTCTCTGATTGTGAAGTACGTAAAGCAAATGGAACAAATGATGAAGTGAAAGAGGTGAACAGACAATTCCAAATGACAGCTGGGGGAAGGAAACTATTACAATGAAATGTAGAAGGACCCACAGTTAAAAAGTAAAGATATGAACAGACTCCATGTATATCAAGCTGAAAGAATTAAAGGAAAAACATCTAGCTTCAAATTGCCATGTTGAAAGTTGCTATGGGAAAATATTTACCAATGCAGCAAGCATCAAAAGAAGATGGAAAGAGTATGCAGAATTACTGTACCAAAACGAACAAACAAACAAAAAGCATATCAGTGAGAATGAGGGGGAGGGCAGAGTGGAGACCCAAGGCCCATCAGTAGTCAATTGGACACCCCACTGTCAGAACGGCCACTAGGAGGTGAAGAGGCAGTCAGGGTGCAGTATAGCACCGATGAAACACACAACCTTCCTCTAGTTCTTTAATGCTTCCTCTTCACCCACTACCATGACCCCAATTCTATTTTACTAATCTGACTAGACCAGAACATGTTCACTGGTACAGATGGGAGCTCACAACACAGGGAATCCAGAACAGATAAACCCCTCAGGACCAGTAAGGGGACCATCAACACGAGGAGGTTAAGGGTGAGGGGTGGAATAAGGGGGGTCGAACACAATGATGGAAGCATGGCCCCCATCCCAGGGGGAAGGACAGCAGAAAAGTAGATGAAATGAGACAGCAGTCGGTGCAAGACATAAAAAAAAAGAATAATTCATAAATTATCAAGGGGGCATGAAGGAGGGAGAGTCAGGAAGGGAATGGGAAAATGAGGAGTTGATGTCAGGGGCTCAAGGAGAAAGAAAATATTTTTCAAAAGATGATGACAACATATGGAAAAATGTGTTTGACAAAATGGATATATGTATGGATTGTGATAAGAGCTGCAAGAGCCCCCAATATAATAAAATAAAACAATTAGTCCAACAGTCCACCATTTCAGGAAGTAGCGTATGAGCAAGAACCAATTGTACTGAAGGAATAAATCCAAGCTGCACTGAAGACATTAGCCCCCCTGCCAAAAAAGTTCTAGGAATTGCCATAATACCAATTGAAATGTTTCAACAAGCTGATTAAACACTGTGAAAGCAAATGCACTCTTGTGAAGCAACAAACACTTCATCATTTAAATAGGGGGCCAAGGAAGGGAAATGTTCTAATCTCTGGGGAAAATTCAAGTCTGTATTTACTACTGTAAAGGTAAAGCTTTATTGTACAGATAGGTGAAAAGACATTTACTGGAAACAAACTAGAATACTTCCCTCAGAATTGGGTGGAAGTTGAAGTATTGCCAATAAGACTAAAATAGACATATATAGAAGTAAAATATGCTACTTTGTCTAAGGTCACTTGCCTCTAGACTTTTCCATCTCCAGAAAAGCTTTGTGAATGTAGATACAGATCATACTGACGGAATGTCCAACCTTGAAAGTCCAAGGAGCGCTAAGTAGCACCTATGTGGACAAGGAGGTAGGTTTGGGAACACAGCTGAGTTCCCGTTGATCTAGGCCAAATCAATATAATCAGAAATTAGGAAGGTGTTTGTGGGCAATGTCCTGGTAAATAATTGAATGTATACATTTCCTAGAAATCGTGAGTGCATCATAGAGTAATCTTCACATCTTCACAGGCAGTTTCAAACTAGCTAGAGAGCTTTTAAAATATTTGAATAAATGTTTGCCTTCATTTGGGTGTTTATACTCGAAATAGGCAATGCTTATAATACTCAAAGATTCCACTGGAAAGAATCTGGTGTGTAATATAAATGTGCTTTTGAAGGAAGAAATACTGTATAAGTTAAAAAGTAATTTGAATTCAAAAAGCAGAGCTAGGTAAAGTAAATATGTGGTTTAATAAGAGACTTATATGACTTCATTATCCCTGATAACTTCTCATTCATCACTACTCAAGAATGTTTTTAATTGTACAATGTATGCACAATTACCTTCCAGTCTATATGTTATATAAGTTGTGTGAAAATCAGCTATATACTGTGAATCAGTGTATGTAGTTATGTTGTTATTTCTTCCATTAAAATTAGTCCCTCATTTAAAATCTCCACTCACATTACTTTATCATGATGCATAGATACTTTAAAACATTTTGCCTTGTACACTGGCTAAAGGAATGTATCTATCTTTATCTAATTTTAAATTTTATTATCAACAGACATTTAGTGGAGGTTTTCTGAGTATAAGATGGTTTTATATTATATGCTGTAAAATCACAGTTCAAAAGTACCTGAGTAAATTTATTTTCTTTAACAAGTGCTTTATAAATATTCATTAGAAAGTCATGTTTATAAATTGAAATAGTCCTTTGTAAATGTCCAATTACAATCATTTGACAAGTATAAATACACTTTGTGGCAAACAATACCCTGATTTAGGCAGATCCCATTAGATATGACTGTGGACTATAATTATCCTAGTGGACTATAATTTTGCCTGCCCAGTCATTCAGAGAGTTTAATACACTCAACGGAGACTGAATTTTCTAAGCTGTTTCTAACGGTGGCAATGATGTATGTGTCACCACCCTTTCTAATTCTGTTTTTGCTTGAATAAATAATCTCAGCCAGGACCTTATTCACTGCATTCTGCTCAACTCAACAGGTTCTAAGCAAAATAAGAATAGTATTAATAGCAACTGATTTACAATTAGTCTAAAAAATAACTATTTTGGAATATTTATTTATTTTCTTTTTATAATACTTGGACATTATAAGATAACAAGTTCGAAGTTGAATGCTTATCTTGCTCAAGTAAATTGTCTCTTTTAGAGCATATTATATACATATAAATGTCAAATGTGAACAATGAAAAAAAGTATATTTACTTCCTTATTTAAGATTCTGATCCATTGCTTTTTTTAACTTGCTAGATAAAAACGGTTCTTATAAATTAACATAGCTTTAAGAATAGAAAATAACAATGCATAACTCAATTTCATCAGGAGAGAATATATACTTCAAATAACAAGAAAATTTGGACCAAAGGTTTACTTTTGTTTTTCAGACATTTAAATTATTGCAAATATTAAATTCTTTGTGAATAGTACTGTGGGTTATGTGTTTCTTTATTGTTGTTTTTCTAACTTTGCGTTCTCAGTTCTCCCCAAAAACATTGGCCAGAGTCTGCCAAGTGCTATCACGTCTGTTTGCTATCTTTAGAAGCAGTTTGTAAAAATGCATCTGTTTGCTCTCCAAATACGTGGTTTACACATGTGGGTTGTTTTGTTATCCACATAATGACCTTACTAGAATGTGTCCTTTCCTGTTGGCACCGGTGGCTTGTGATCTACCCAATAGTTAGTAAGTCTATGATCGGCCCATGGGATTAGTTGATTTACAAAAGCCACATTTAAAAATTGACAAGGCATTTTACTACAGAAGCAGCCAACATCATAGAAGCTCCTGGGGGATTTCTTGATCCCCCCAAATGCAACACGGGCGCCAAATTGACCTGCCGTTGTGTGCAGCAGACATCAGACTTTACTGATAACTGTAACCTGATAAGAGGGCTAGTAGAATACTTAGTGAGAAGCCTTAGCGCTACACCATAAAGGTCAAGCCTAGAAAACAGTTCTACCTGAAGAGCTGTCAGGACATTGGCCTTCCTCTGGCATTAATCTAGTGTTGTCCCAATGCTGCTGATCAAGAGCTGGACCAGTAAGCACTGATGGTCAGAGTCAGCCCCAAAGTGACACAGAGAGAGAGAGAGAGAGAACAGTGCCATGCTGGGCCTAATGCGAGCAAATGGCACACCCACTGAAAGAGACTTCAGGATACTTGCCAAAGGCCACCCAAATGGGCTTGAGTAATTTGGAAGGGTGAGTGGGTGCCCTTTTAGACATAAGTGTATATTCTTTTTCTTTGATGATAAGTAAGACACTCATTGTAGAGCTACGGGGGGTGGTTCACTTCCAATTTGTTCTTGTTATTTGCTCTTTGCTGTCTATAACTAACCTATTTACTGTCTATAAATAAAATCTTCTGCTTGCTAACAATTTGTAAAGTAATTTTGTAGGTGTGACCCCATCAGGTCAGATAAGAGAGTGCTTAGCAGTCTCAGGTGGCTTGAGATTTACAGGACAAGGAATGTGTGTATCTTTGTGTGTATTTACTTGTATGTGCACATATGCACACATTTCAAGGAGCATACCTATTCTGAACAATCTTAAGGAAATGCAGTTTTTAAGTTGAGATTCACTAAGTAGTTGTGTGATGCAGCCCTATTACATAGTATTCTAAGGACAACAGAGCCCATTGTGATAAAACAACTATTTAATTTGTCAATCCAGCAATAAGATTCAATTTACAGTAATTGTTCATCTGGAAATTTGTCATTCATATTTAATGATATCGAAAAAACCTATGGTGAGCCTCTTGAAATAAGAAATGCTAACACAAAATGCAGCAGCTTTAAAGTAAATTTGTAAAGCAAAAAGGCTTTATTTCACAAGGTACTTTCTTTTCCTCGGTCACGTTCACCTATGAAAGGTCTTGTTCCCTGAAGGTGCTTGAGAACTGTGGTCTGTATTTGTCCCTGGGGTGTTTCCTGCAAAGAACACCCTCAACTGCACTGACGCCTGCTTTTAGGATGTGCGTTCGTCATCACCTTCGGAGGCAAGATTGTTACAAGAAAGTCCAATGCCATCGTCCCCCCCGGAACATTGGGCACTAAAGTTCTACAGGAGACCTGCGCATCAGGATGGGCTGCTGTCTGCTCACATAAAATAGAGGGTTGTATTTTTTTGCCAATGTGAGAAAATAATTTTCTCTTAAATTTTACAGATATGCTATGTGAATTCAATAACGAAATTAATTTGTCTTTAGATATAACAGGAGAAAGTAAGAGAGCCATATTTTTCAGTTTATATTTATGGAAATGACTTACCTTAAAATCCCTCCGGTGTTCACAGGAGACTGGACACAATGTATTTAACATGGAGAATGAATATGAATTCTAAGCAACAGGAAACACAATAATCTTGAGAATTTGAAAACTGGTATTCACAGACAAGTGCTCTAACCATTTTCCATCAGGCTTAGTTTTGTTTTGATTTTTAAATAAGAACTCAGACAATCTATTTCCCAAATGACTTCCTCTCTCTTCCGCTTGCAGTTCTGCCTGGCTCTATTAGTTCACTCTGAGAAGTCTAGACTTACTTGCAACCCAGCAAGGATCTCAGCTTGGATGAATGAGGGACTTTTGCTACACAATCAAGCTGAAAAATGCAATGCCTCTTAACTCTATGTATACTTGAAAATATACTGATCCTTATTTGTCCTTACTCCTAAGCTTTGTGTTTGTATTTGGTCTTGCAATAAAATGTATTATTATAGTATGTGGTTAACAATTCTTTAGGATCAATTTATCAGTATCTGTAAATAAGATCAATATAGGAGTCCCTAGATGTGGGTGTTAAACATGGTGAAGAGTTCAACCAGGAACGATTTGGCAGTGAGAAGCCCACAGGGGTGCGTGCCTTGGATGAAAGGTCTGGTAATCAGCTTCCAAAAGGGTCTGCTTCCACCATGAGTGGGAATGGACGACATATTTTTTAGATGTTTGTTTGATAAGGGAACATTTCTTATTCAATTTTATTTAAATCTAATTAAAATAAGGTGATGTACCCATGAATCAGTTCCAGTCATAGAAACCACATTGTCATTACTGCTATGCCTTCAAATCTGTGTGCACGATATTCCTTAAATGGTCACTCGGTTCTGAAGAATATGCCACGTTCCACATGAATGGATAGTTGAGATGAAGTTGTCTTCCACACTCTTCTGATTTAATTCTACCTGCTTTCAATACATTTTTGGCTGTTGTTTTAAAATAACATATTTTCCCTTGTAATCCAAGAGAAGCTAGCTTCAATGGCAATCATAAAGTCACAAAATCCATATTCTGATTATATTAAACATAAAGTCTTTTGCCAGGAGAAACGGTTTTTCTTTTTGTAGTTAAATGGCATAGGCTCATTCATCCTCCCTCTCGTGTTCAACTCCCTCCAATTGTAACTTCAAGGCACATTAAATGTATTGAGTGCTTACTAAAGAGGAAAAAAATGCATGCACAATAGACCCACTCTAAGAGATGAAAGAATATTCTCTTTCTCAGTATGCTAGTTAATTGTATAGGCACTCATTTTGATTGATTTTTGAGTCTGATGGAAAAAAAAGGAACTTCTTAGTACAGAAACAATTACAGCAGGAAGTGCTATCCTTTACTGAGTGAACAATGCTATTTATAAAGGAAGAAAATTACAAAAGTTTGTTTCCCGCTGCTAATTTTGCGAGGGTACTGAATTAGTATGATACTGCTGGGAACTGCAGGAGACCTTTATGATGCATTAGCAGGAAGGAACAGACCTGATGAGTGTGTTCATCATCAAAAACCCAGGTAAGTGCAGGTGCCAACAAGACACCAGGGAGAGATTGCCCCCTACCCTCAGCCGCAGAATCAGAGTTGAAGGTAATTTTAAATAATAGCAAAACTGGCCTAAATCATTGATTAACTCTTGACTCATATAATTTAGAGGCAAGGAGCAAAATCTTTGATGTGAACAAGGCCTTTATTTTAGAGGAAATTCACCCAAAAAATCGGGTTTCTGTATTACTGACTTTAAAGCTACAACTCTGATTACAAAGAATGGTGGAATAAGTCAAAATATGTAATTCATTAAATTCATGGTGTAAATAATCTAAATTGGTGAAACATGCACTTATCAAAAGTTTACAGGGTGCAGAATATGGAAATGTGTGCATGTTACAACGGTCTGAAATACTTAGGGATCAAAATTATTTCAATAATATTATCTATAAAGCAGCATCATTGAATATTAACTCTGGAACGTTTTCCTCTTTCTCATTGTCTTTAGGAAGCAGGCCATGGCAGTGTCAAAAATCTTGCATAGTGCAAAATTAATGAGAAGCAGAAGATGCCAGTTCACTGTCAATCCTATTAGAGCACCCCAAACAAAGGGCAGACACAATCTTCTCTTCTTCGATACATTATTGAGAAGGTCTTCAGTTTGGGTAGTTACAAAATATGCAACTATTATTATTTTTACTCTTACTCGTCTGTATAAATAAACTCCTCATGTTTACCTTCTGGAATGAAGAATATAAAAATGTAATCAAATGGGAGAACATTATCAAAGAGCATTAACATTATATTTGTCCATGCTGAATATAGGAGAATCATAGTTTAAGTTTCACAAGCCACGTAACATTTTTATTGTTATGAGGTCGCTCTCAGGATAATTGTACCACAAATGTTGCTTTTCACTTTATAGGTAGTAAATGCCAATAGGAGCATAATAATGCTCTAAATCATCAGTGACTATTTGAGCATATCCTGGAAATACATTTGTTTTCCATACCACCCATGAATGACAATTATCTTACTAAAAATCTGTTGTCAGGGAAGTTTAAACGAGAGGGGAGTTTCATTTGTTTACATTTTAAAAATATTTTTGTGTTTAGCCATGCAGATGCAGCTGTGGAAGGCCAATTCATATATTCTTCCTTCAATCTGAGTTACAATATGGGATGCTTGCTTCCCTAAGGCTATTACCACTGGTTAGATTCTGACAAGGAAGTCTGAGTGCAGACCTACTCATATTCAGCTAATTATGCCGGACAAGAAAACCTTGATTCATTCACAACAGTTTGCAACTCATTTCTTCTCTGGCACCTTTAAGCAGTTCCACAATATTGCATAAACAGCTGCTGTGGTATTATTTGTCTCATTTTAGTGGAATGTTATTTTATTGCATTATTTGACAACATAGAATAAACAACGATGGTTATACAGCCTAAAAAGGAACTTTATAAGTTTATTTACTATTCCTGATCTGCTGAATTTTCTTTCTTTAACTAAACATAATCTTTGTAAACAGATTTGTAAGCATTGATATAATTATATCAAAGTGTATACATATTATGAAACAAAATATAAGAAGATAATTTATTAGAATGCTAAAATAATGTCAATTATTAGGACCTCATTAACTACTATTTTTTCCTTGTAGTTAAACAGGCTGTGTTGACCCAGGACTAAGGCACTGCAATGACCTGCAGAAGGCCTGCTGGGTAGTAGACCCTCCACAGGTGTTACTTAAATACAACTAGCATGAACATCGTCAATACTTGAGCTTTCAACAATGCATTAGGTCATTTTAGAGGCACTTAAAATTGATTATTTTCTTAGACCTCAGAGGTACTGTTATTATTCTGAATTTACAAAAGAGTTTGTTAAATGTAAGAAGTAGACATGGGTTGGCACCCAAATTGTGGTTCTGGATGGAATTATGTCCCCTAAAAATATGTGTCAATTTGGCTAGGCTGTGATCCTCAGTATTATACAATGATCCTACATTTTTATCAGATGTAATTATTATATGGAGTTAATGAGGAAATATTAGAGACAGTTACATTAATGAGGTAAGGTACAACCAATAGAATAAGGCTCTATTTTCAGTTGATAGCTTTTGAATAGTGAAAGAAAATAAATCAACAAGCAAGCAGAAATCAGAGAGAGCTGGTAACACCTGTGGCAGTGAAGTTTGACATCAATGTGACTGGGGTTTGGCTGTTGAGACTTGGCCTATAATATGCTCTAATGTGACGTAGTCAACTCCATCATAGATCTGCTAGGAGCCAAGCACGTACTCGGGTCATATAGCCTTTCTTGTGAGGGGTGGCCTACTGGATATTTAAGTAGACACGGTGGAGCGTTCACTTCTCACTGGCTTAGAACTTTTCAATCATTGCATCAATCTCTAGTCATGGAGCCAACAACCCGCCAAAATGCCTGCTAGTCCTGGCAGCCATCAGAGGGCTCCTGACCTTGAGTTTGTTCTACTCTGCCAGTCACGGACCTGATCTGCTGGCTTCTACAAGCCTATAGTTTTCCTGTTTAGTCTTTCTGCTTCCTGGTTGATAGGTCCTGGCAGGTGCATAATTCATGAAAAGTCTCCTGATTAACATTGGGCCCACCTACTTGAACTGATTGGACTTCCAGCTTAATATTTGACCCACAGGCTGTTGTTCTTGATATACATATCACTAGTTTTGTTACTCTAGAAAACCTAAGCTAGGACACCACACACACACACACACAAAAGCTCCAGGAGCGAAGAATGTCCTTTGGACCAGGCATCATGTATTGACCCAAGAGAAGATCAATGGCAAGATGCATGAAGATCTCCAAGGCATGTTGGAATCACAGACGTTAAAAGGAAGCTCTCACTCTGAATTTGGACTTCCAGCATCCAAAATGTGACAGCATAGATTTCCATTTATTAGAACTGTTCATGTATAGTGATTTCTGTGATAGTGCACTAGATAACAAGACCGCTCCAGCAGAAGCATTCTGTAAATAATATACAATTCATATCACTGAGATTCTTTTCAATGAAGAGAACTGGAAAACATGTATTTGTTTACTACTTGAACATTTGATGTAATCCTAAACCAAGGCAGTTTTGATGATTTTCATTTGGTGGTTTTATATTTTGATGAAATATATGAGTTAGATGAATTTTATTGAGTTAGCAAGTATGTACTCTCTTGGATTCTTACCATAATAAATCACAAATAGAAACAAATTAAAAGATCCATCCCACTAATTGGCCATATCAGGCCTAGATACAATCGCACACTGCCAAAGGTGTTTGCTTCCAGGTTGTACTCACCTGCGGGAGTAGTCATGGAAGAGAATTGTGAATCGTCCAGTCTGAACTGCTACTTAGCAAATATTTAAAAAAAACACAGACTTTTAAAACACCCAATTTGTACTGAAATGCTGTTCAATTTGGATATAATATCATAATCTATGAAAGTATGATTAAAAGAATAGAAATAAAGCCCTGTGTGACATTGCATGTCTATTCAATTTAACTTAATTATGGATATGCTAATTACTTGAAAATTCTTGAATCAAATACTCCAGTTTGAAGGAATATTTCCATTTAAAACTATTACCTATGAAAGTGTCCAAACCAGAAATATGTATGCAATGACATTGATGTGTTTTCTTTTTGTTTGATAATGTTAATCTTACAAAATTTTAATTAAAGGATTTTTGTTACTAAACAATAACTTTTAGCAAGTGGAAAATGAGGGTTTAAAGTAAACAATGTTCTTGAATATAGATTTAAAATATAATTTACAGCTATACCAAAGTTCCGAAACTCACTTCCGTTGAGTCAGCTCTGACTCGTCATGACCTCCTGGGATAAGGTAGACTTGTCCCTGTGGGTTGTTAGACTGGTTATGGGAAGCTGTAACCAGAGGAAAATATAATTAATCTGTGAGTTTGAAGAGAAAAACCTAATATAAGGGTCATTCAAGAAGTTTATGGGAAAATTCCACCTTTTTTCATGAGGTTTTTAAGGACTCTTAATAGTTGACTCAATAGCAGTGAGTAATAATTTACTTCGAACTTATCACCTTAACTTACAAAATCTGTTCTAGAATTACCAAGGACAGCTTTGGGTGTGAGAAATACTATTTCTTCTGATTTGTTCTCCCACAGAGTTACAGTCTAGAAAATCCACAGGACACTTCTACGCTGTCCTGTTGGGCAGCTATGAGATGGCATCATCTCTATGCCAACATGTTGTGTGTTGGTTTCAACTTTCCATGAAATGTCTTACTTCCTGGCACATGGCATATTGGAACACTAAAGGACAGCATAAGAAGCATTAGCTTTATCTCTAAATGGCTGAGGTTCCTGAGTATTCTCTTTATCGTTTGAATTGCACTGATTACAAAAGCATTGGTGGTTCAGTTGTAGAATTATGTCCTTCCTTGTGAGAGATTAGGATTCAATTTCTAGTCAGTGCATATCCTGGGCAGCCCTCAGCTGTCTACCAGCAGAGGCTTACGTGTTGATGGTTTACAGATTTCAATGCAACTTCCAGACAAAGAGAAGGTCCAGAAAAGGCCTCTCAATCTACTTCCCAAAACTATTCATTGAAAAGCCTATGACTCATAATGTTCCGATGATGTGCAACTAATCATAAAGTGATGCTAAAACCTGGAAGTATTTTTTTTTCAATAGTGTATGAGGTTGGTATGTGTCAGGGCCACCTCTGAACACCTAACAATGTTGTATGGAAAAACCTAGATACACAGTATGGAAAAGTTCTTTGAATCACATAGGTTTTGCTTCCTCTAAAAGCAAGCATAAGAGTATGTTTGATTGGAAAAATTTGAGAGAAGTGGTCCCAGAATTGATATCTGAATTTCAGAAATATACCCTGGTCTTGCCTGCTTTGGAAGATGTAAGCATTCTTGGTCCACTGCCCTGTGTATGTTTCAGTCTATAAATGTCACCTATTAACAATTTTCCTCAATAAAAAAGGGTAAGATGGTTGTAGAATATTAGCCAGTAGAGCAACACTAAACTTTTTTCATGAGCTTAAAGTAATTATAGTGAAGCAGACTTTCCTTCCAAATTACTTAGAGTAATTCATTACTTTTGTTTTTATTAGAGATATTCCCATACTGGTGTGATCTGGAATTGTTTGTAATTTCCAGTTCATCTTGAAGAATTACAACATTATATCATATTCTAAAACTTCCATTTGGAGGATGTGAAGGTTGATACTGACTGTGTTTCGTGGAACTAAATTACAATCAGAGAGTTTATTCCCTACGGGTGTGTTTTCATACCCTAGTGGTCACGTTAGGAATGGGTATCTGCGTTTTCAATTTCCTCATGAGCATGTGAAACTTGAACATTGGGTAATCAATTTCAAAGAAGAATTGATGCTTTTTATCTTAGTGTTGGCAAACAATACCGAAAGCACCACAAACTATCAGAAGAACAAACAAATCTGTCTTGGGGAAAGTACAGGCAGAATGATCCTTAGAAGCTAGGATGGTGAAATTTCATGTTCTTTGAACATGGTACTCAGAGAAACCAGTTCTTGAAAGAGGACATTATCCTTGGCGAAGTGAAGGATCAGCCAAAATGAGGAAGACCCTCAATCATTTTGATTGACACATTGGCTGTACCCTGGGTTCAACCCTAACACTGCTAGTGGGGTTGGGGCAGATTCAGACAGTGTTTTGTCCACTAGTATAGAAAGTCACTGAGGCAGAACTGAGCTGAGAGCATCTATCAACAGCATAGATGTAGATAGAGGTAGTGATGTTTTAGTCATAGAATTCTTGCATTCCTAGTGGGAGATGCAGATTCCATGCCCCGCGAATGCAAATGCTGCAAGGGCCCCAGTAGAACCCTGGGTTTAAGAGTATACTAGTGTCAGAGGAGCATTCAGACCAAAACGCACCAAGATAAAAGGTCTGCCAGTCTACTTCAAAAAATCAGCCAATGAAAACTGTTAGTATTATAATGACCCAATGGCAAGCAATCCAGGGTATGCTTCAGGACTGTGCAGCGTTGTGCCCCATCATATATGAGGTCACACAGCGTCCGACTAGATAGATGTTAAGTACAATAACAACAACATAGGTTCGGAAGCTCTTCACTCATGGATGTCCTTTAGGAGGGCAGAACACAACGCTTTTTAAGACAGGCATTTTCCATCTAAACTCTTCATCCACAGACTGTTTTCATGAGCCTGTAGTATAGTATGTCTTATATTTCTTATATTTGTGAGTGTCCTACAAATGTTACGTGGTAAGCAGGATCATAACGATGCTCCACTGCTTATTTTCCTACCTTTCCCTACGCCTGAACTTGACTTTGAGTAATCGATTCAACTTAAGTAGTGGCGAGCCAAGAACCTTAGGTAGCTTCTGATCTGCATCCATATCTAAATGCAATTGTGCTCATCCTAGTGATCCAAGGTGCAGCACTACGTTGAGAAACTTTTGAGTCATTTTTATACTGTGAGCCAATCTAGAAAAGAGAAATGAAAATGTCCACATTCAGAGGCATGCCAGCCAACTTAATTCTTTTACTCTGTGAGACAGGAGAAAGCTAATTCCCCGGCAACATGGTGAGCAGTGCTAAGAGACCTTCCCGGAAGGGCGGTTAGCAAACCTCTGTAACCGTCGCTGGGAGGACAGCAAGCCACTGGAGTCAGGCGGTGAGTTCATCTTTCCTCTTCTCAGCCAGCAGGGTGCCAGCAATGCGACCCATCTGATTTCTTCCTTAGCACCCCATCTTGGAAAATAAAAATCTTCCAAGTTCTTGTAGAATCCAGGTGGCTGGTTAATGTACTGTGCACAGTTTCTGGGGAACACAGGAAAAGGCATGGGTGGGGAAAGAGATTTCCACAGCTTTGGAAAGTGAGACATTTGAAATTGGAGAGTATATGATCAACGATTACGAAAAGTGCGATGTCGTATGCATGCTATTTTTCTTGCTGGTGTCAAATAATTCAGGCACAGGACAAGATTGTCAGTGTTGTGTTAGTTAGGAGCATTCCCTTTGTTTATGGCAAAATATCCAAATCTCTATCCAATGACAACCTCTCTGGAATTCACAATAACTATCATGCAATTATTAACAACCTGCAGTATGCAGATGGTACAAACTTGTTTGCTGAACGTGAGGAGGACTTGAAGCACTAGCCTTCCATATGAATTACAACTCCTTGTAAGAAAGACCAAACTCGTTACAACTGGTCTAAATGGTAACATCATGATGAAATGAGAAAAAGGTTGAAGTTGTCACAGATTTTGTTTTGTTTGGATCCACTATCAATGCTCATGGAAGCAGCAGTCAAGAAATCAAAAGACATATTGCATTAGGTAAACCTGCTGCCCAAGACCTCTTTAGAGTATTGAAGTACCAGGATGTTACCTTGAGGACTAAGATGTGCCTGCCCCAAGCCATAGTATTCTCCATTACATTGTATGCATGTGAACATTGGGTGTTGAAAACAGAAGACTCTAGAAGAATTGATGTGTTTGAATTGTGGTGCCGGAAGAAGAGAGGTCAGAGAGCTCCTTAGAGGCAAGGATGACAAGACTTTGTCTTAGATACTTTGGACATGTTGTCTGGAGAGACTACTCTCTGGAGAAGGACATCCTGTGTGATAAAGTGGAGGGGCAGCGAAAGAGAGAAAGGCTCTCAATGAGTGGTTGGGCGCAGTGGCTGTGCCAATGGACTCAGGCATAGGAACACTTGTGAGCATGGTGCTCGACCAGGCAGTGTTTCATTCTGTTGTGCCTAGGGTCACTGTGTGTTAGCGTCAACGAGATGGCATCTAACAATAACAATAATCATATAGGAATATTACTTAAAATTATTGACATTTTAAGCCACCAATCACGAGTGGCAACCACAACAAAAATATTATGGCCTTATGGTAAAAAAATTAGGAGGTATAAAAGAGCAAACAATTAAGCTTTTGTGGTAATAATTTCTTTTGTAATAATTAATACTAAACTAGTCCCCAGGAGTTGGAGATTGACGAGGCCCCAAATATCCAACTGATTCAAAATGATTGTCTGATCCATTTCTCCCTGAGTCATCTCTTAAATATGTTTTTTCACTTTTTTTGGTTCTAAAATCCCTGCACGGTCCCATAGAAACTCACACAAGTTTGAGGAAATATCTCTTGTTGTGGTTGGTGCTGTTCAGTCCAAACTCTGCAGGTCCCATAGGGTTAAATCTGATGCTGGGTCCAGAGGAGGATCTTCATTCCTGGATCCTGTCGGTGATGAGATCATTTTAGTGTAATGCATGACCACAATTACTTGCAGGTGTATCTTCCCCCACCTTCATCCTAGACCTATGAAGCAAAAGGGCCTTTAGGGAGCATTACATTTAGTAGTAATGGTGGAAGCAAGTTAACATATATCCCTCACTCAAATATAATAATCTGTTCTCCACTCCTGGACTGTATCTTATTTATGCGTCTATGACCTAGAGCTTCTGGCAGGATGTTTCCAATAGTCATTAGCCTTTTACTCATCATAATCTGCTAGACTTTATCCCGGGCCCCTCAGAAGCAGCTTTTCCCCTCTCAGCTATAGCATAACGTTCCTTACATCCATTACAAGGAACTGTAACCAAGATGACCATGAAATGAAAGTAAGGCCTGATTCAAACCTGTTATTAAGTCAGGTCTCAATCTCATCCTACTCCTGCTTTTTAGCAGATAATGATTTCCAAAGTTGGACTATAGCCACAGGTTTATGAAACCCATAATTGAAATATATCACATAAAGGACTATGGTAGGAAGGGTCATATTAATTGACTGTAACTCAATAGACATCACCCATTTTTCTCATCACATAGAGCCTATTACTGTTAACACTTTGGCAGTTCTACTTTAACAATTTTCAATTTACTTGAATGTGACAGATAATTTTATATAGGGAAAATCTGTGTTCACTTAAAATGTGCATAATGTGCAAAATGTTATTATAAAATATAGTTCTAATAGTTCTATAACACCCCATTAGAGGAAAGTAAAAATAATCTAAAAGGATATTCTTAGTGTTGAAGTGTAGGAAATAAATTGAGCTATTTTAAGAATTTTGTGCATTTATGGTTATTTCTTAGAAGTGGACTTACTGGGTTAAACATCCAAAGATTTATAATGCACAAATTTTGAGAAATTATATTTTAACTTAAATTCCTATTTATCACCCCGAATAGTGTCCTGTGCTCTTTATTCTCAGTAAACTTGTCTAATCTCATTAAATTCACATAATACACTTTTTTATGCTGTAAGGCAGTATCTTGATGTATTTTATATTAAATATTACATTCATTATTATTGTGAATTTAGAGAAAGTGTACAGAGCAGATCATCAGATTTACATTCAACCACCCATGCTCATTTGAATTCTTCTTATTCATTGCAAATGCCTTGCTGTAACATCACTTACTCTACTTCCTCCCGATGTTTTCTTTGCTTCCTCTATCTTAACTCTTTTGATCTTTGTCCTTGAGTAAACTATACTTTTATATCAAATAGATGATTATTCTAATGGGTGCTTACCTCACTATGGTTATCGTTCCCCTTATTATTGTTGTTAGGTACCAATGAGATGGTTCTAATTCAGAAACACTTTATGCTTAACAAAATACTGTCAAGTTCTGCACCACACTCACAATGCCTTTTATACTTGAGCCCATTGTGGCCGCTACTGTGTCAATCTGTCTTGTAAAGGGTCTTCCTCTTTTAAACCATCCTCTCTTCATTGATCAACCTATTGCTTGGCTGTAAATTAAGGCACAATAGGAATGAGTTCAATTTAAAATCCAAAGAATGTCTAACTTCCAGAACCTTCTACCAATCCTATTGAACCAGTAAACCTATACTCTTGAGGGTTTTAGTTTTTCTCCTGCCGCTCTACTCAGAACCTTCTAAATCGGTACCTTCCAGAGCAGTGGGTAGTGGTAGTTGGGTACCATCTAATTCGTATGGTCTCAGGGTCTTGGAAACTGATTTTTGTGTGATCTATTAGTCAATTGTATTAATTGTATCAAGCTCTTACCACGGTTTCCTTCTGAATTCCCTTGGGGGAATATGATCCTTGACCCTTCTACTTTCTGATGGTTGTCAGTATTTCTTGGCTTATGGCCACACCATTAAAATATTTGCTTCATCT
>NW_022106084.1:3567414-3574467 GCF_000313985.2 Echinops telfairi
GAAACTCACTTCCGTTGAGTCAGCTCTGACTCGTCATGACCTCCTGGGATAAGGTAGACTTGTCCCTGTGGGTTGTTAGACTGGTTATGGGAAGCTGTAACCAGAGGAAAATATAATTAATCTGTGAGTTTGAAGAGAAAAACCTAATATAAGGGTCATTCAAGAAGTTTATGGGAAAATTCCACCTTTTTTCATGAGGTTTTTAAGGACTCTTAATAGTTGACTCAATAGCAGTGAGTAATAATTTACTTCGAACTTATCACCTTAACTTACAAAATCTGTTCTAGAATTACCAAGGACAGCTTTGGGTGTGAGAAATACTATTTCTTCTGATTTGTTCTCCCACAGAGTTACAGTCTAGAAAATCCACAGGACACTTCTACGCTGTCCTGTTGGGCAGCTATGAGATGGCATCATCTCTATGCCAACATGTTGTGTGTTGGTTTCAACTTTCCATGAAATGTCTTACTTCCTGGCACATGGCATATTGGAACACTAAAGGACAGCATAAGAAGCATTAGCTTTATCTCTAAATGGCTGAGGTTCCTGAGTATTCTCTTTATCGTTTGAATTGCACTGATTACAAAAGCATTGGTGGTTCAGTTGTAGAATTATGTCCTTCCTTGTGAGAGATTAGGATTCAATTTCTAGTCAGTGCATATCCTGGGCAGCCCTCAGCTGTCTACCAGCAGAGGCTTACGTGTTGATGGTTTACAGATTTCAATGCAACTTCCAGACAAAGAGAAGGTCCAGAAAAGGCCTCTCAATCTACTTCCCAAAACTATTCATTGAAAAGCCTATGACTCATAATGTTCCGATGATGTGCAACTAATCATAAAGTGATGCTAAAACCTGGAAGTATTTTTTTTTCAATAGTGTATGAGGTTGGTATGTGTCAGGGCCACCTCTGAACACCTAACAATGTTGTATGGAAAAACCTAGATACACAGTATGGAAAAGTTCTTTGAATCACATAGGTTTTGCTTCCTCTAAAAGCAAGCATAAGAGTATGTTTGATTGGAAAAATTTGAGAGAAGTGGTCCCAGAATTGATATCTGAATTTCAGAAATATACCCTGGTCTTGCCTGCTTTGGAAGATGTAAGCATTCTTGGTCCACTGCCCTGTGTATGTTTCAGTCTATAAATGTCACCTATTAACAATTTTCCTCAATAAAAAAGGGTAAGATGGTTGTAGAATATTAGCCAGTAGAGCAACACTAAACTTTTTTCATGAGCTTAAAGTAATTATAGTGAAGCAGACTTTCCTTCCAAATTACTTAGAGTAATTCATTACTTTTGTTTTTATTAGAGATATTCCCATACTGGTGTGATCTGGAATTGTTTGTAATTTCCAGTTCATCTTGAAGAATTACAACATTATATCATATTCTAAAACTTCCATTTGGAGGATGTGAAGGTTGATACTGACTGTGTTTCGTGGAACTAAATTACAATCAGAGAGTTTATTCCCTACGGGTGTGTTTTCATACCCTAGTGGTCACGTTAGGAATGGGTATCTGCGTTTTCAATTTCCTCATGAGCATGTGAAACTTGAACATTGGGTAATCAATTTCAAAGAAGAATTGATGCTTTTTATCTTAGTGTTGGCAAACAATACCGAAAGCACCACAAACTATCAGAAGAACAAACAAATCTGTCTTGGGGAAAGTACAGGCAGAATGATCCTTAGAAGCTAGGATGGTGAAATTTCATGTTCTTTGAACATGGTACTCAGAGAAACCAGTTCTTGAAAGAGGACATTATCCTTGGCGAAGTGAAGGATCAGCCAAAATGAGGAAGACCCTCAATCATTTTGATTGACACATTGGCTGTACCCTGGGTTCAACCCTAACACTGCTAGTGGGGTTGGGGCAGATTCAGACAGTGTTTTGTCCACTAGTATAGAAAGTCACTGAGGCAGAACTGAGCTGAGAGCATCTATCAACAGCATAGATGTAGATAGAGGTAGTGATGTTTTAGTCATAGAATTCTTGCATTCCTAGTGGGAGATGCAGATTCCATGCCCCGCGAATGCAAATGCTGCAAGGGCCCCAGTAGAACCCTGGGTTTAAGAGTATACTAGTGTCAGAGGAGCATTCAGACCAAAACGCACCAAGATAAAAGGTCTGCCAGTCTACTTCAAAAAATCAGCCAATGAAAACTGTTAGTATTATAATGACCCAATGGCAAGCAATCCAGGGTATGCTTCAGGACTGTGCAGCGTTGTGCCCCATCATATATGAGGTCACACAGCGTCCGACTAGATAGATGTTAAGTACAATAACAACAACATAGGTTCGGAAGCTCTTCACTCATGGATGTCCTTTAGGAGGGCAGAACACAACGCTTTTTAAGACAGGCATTTTCCATCTAAACTCTTCATCCACAGACTGTTTTCATGAGCCTGTAGTATAGTATGTCTTATATTTCTTATATTTGTGAGTGTCCTACAAATGTTACGTGGTAAGCAGGATCATAACGATGCTCCACTGCTTATTTTCCTACCTTTCCCTACGCCTGAACTTGACTTTGAGTAATCGATTCAACTTAAGTAGTGGCGAGCCAAGAACCTTAGGTAGCTTCTGATCTGCATCCATATCTAAATGCAATTGTGCTCATCCTAGTGATCCAAGGTGCAGCACTACGTTGAGAAACTTTTGAGTCATTTTTATACTGTGAGCCAATCTAGAAAAGAGAAATGAAAATGTCCACATTCAGAGGCATGCCAGCCAACTTAATTCTTTTACTCTGTGAGACAGGAGAAAGCTAATTCCCCGGCAACATGGTGAGCAGTGCTAAGAGACCTTCCCGGAAGGGCGGTTAGCAAACCTCTGTAACCGTCGCTGGGAGGACAGCAAGCCACTGGAGTCAGGCGGTGAGTTCATCTTTCCTCTTCTCAGCCAGCAGGGTGCCAGCAATGCGACCCATCTGATTTCTTCCTTAGCACCCCATCTTGGAAAATAAAAATCTTCCAAGTTCTTGTAGAATCCAGGTGGCTGGTTAATGTACTGTGCACAGTTTCTGGGGAACACAGGAAAAGGCATGGGTGGGGAAAGAGATTTCCACAGCTTTGGAAAGTGAGACATTTGAAATTGGAGAGTATATGATCAACGATTACGAAAAGTGCGATGTCGTATGCATGCTATTTTTCTTGCTGGTGTCAAATAATTCAGGCACAGGACAAGATTGTCAGTGTTGTGTTAGTTAGGAGCATTCCCTTTGTTTATGGCAAAATATCCAAATCTCTATCCAATGACAACCTCTCTGGAATTCACAATAACTATCATGCAATTATTAACAACCTGCAGTATGCAGATGGTACAAACTTGTTTGCTGAACGTGAGGAGGACTTGAAGCACTAGCCTTCCATATGAATTACAACTCCTTGTAAGAAAGACCAAACTCGTTACAACTGGTCTAAATGGTAACATCATGATGAAATGAGAAAAAGGTTGAAGTTGTCACAGATTTTGTTTTGTTTGGATCCACTATCAATGCTCATGGAAGCAGCAGTCAAGAAATCAAAAGACATATTGCATTAGGTAAACCTGCTGCCCAAGACCTCTTTAGAGTATTGAAGTACCAGGATGTTACCTTGAGGACTAAGATGTGCCTGCCCCAAGCCATAGTATTCTCCATTACATTGTATGCATGTGAACATTGGGTGTTGAAAACAGAAGACTCTAGAAGAATTGATGTGTTTGAATTGTGGTGCCGGAAGAAGAGAGGTCAGAGAGCTCCTTAGAGGCAAGGATGACAAGACTTTGTCTTAGATACTTTGGACATGTTGTCTGGAGAGACTACTCTCTGGAGAAGGACATCCTGTGTGATAAAGTGGAGGGGCAGCGAAAGAGAGAAAGGCTCTCAATGAGTGGTTGGGCGCAGTGGCTGTGCCAATGGACTCAGGCATAGGAACACTTGTGAGCATGGTGCTCGACCAGGCAGTGTTTCATTCTGTTGTGCCTAGGGTCACTGTGTGTTAGCGTCAACGAGATGGCATCTAACAATAACAATAATCATATAGGAATATTACTTAAAATTATTGACATTTTAAGCCACCAATCACGAGTGGCAACCACAACAAAAATATTATGGCCTTATGGTAAAAAAATTAGGAGGTATAAAAGAGCAAACAATTAAGCTTTTGTGGTAATAATTTCTTTTGTAATAATTAATACTAAACTAGTCCCCAGGAGTTGGAGATTGACGAGGCCCCAAATATCCAACTGATTCAAAATGATTGTCTGATCCATTTCTCCCTGAGTCATCTCTTAAATATGTTTTTTCACTTTTTTTGGTTCTAAAATCCCTGCACGGTCCCATAGAAACTCACACAAGTTTGAGGAAATATCTCTTGTTGTGGTTGGTGCTGTTCAGTCCAAACTCTGCAGGTCCCATAGGGTTAAATCTGATGCTGGGTCCAGAGGAGGATCTTCATTCCTGGATCCTGTCGGTGATGAGATCATTTTAGTGTAATGCATGACCACAATTACTTGCAGGTGTATCTTCCCCCACCTTCATCCTAGACCTATGAAGCAAAAGGGCCTTTAGGGAGCATTACATTTAGTAGTAATGGTGGAAGCAAGTTAACATATATCCCTCACTCAAATATAATAATCTGTTCTCCACTCCTGGACTGTATCTTATTTATGCGTCTATGACCTAGAGCTTCTGGCAGGATGTTTCCAATAGTCATTAGCCTTTTACTCATCATAATCTGCTAGACTTTATCCCGGGCCCCTCAGAAGCAGCTTTTCCCCTCTCAGCTATAGCATAACGTTCCTTACATCCATTACAAGGAACTGTAACCAAGATGACCATGAAATGAAAGTAAGGCCTGATTCAAACCTGTTATTAAGTCAGGTCTCAATCTCATCCTACTCCTGCTTTTTAGCAGATAATGATTTCCAAAGTTGGACTATAGCCACAGGTTTATGAAACCCATAATTGAAATATATCACATAAAGGACTATGGTAGGAAGGGTCATATTAATTGACTGTAACTCAATAGACATCACCCATTTTTCTCATCACATAGAGCCTATTACTGTTAACACTTTGGCAGTTCTACTTTAACAATTTTCAATTTACTTGAATGTGACAGATAATTTTATATAGGGAAAATCTGTGTTCACTTAAAATGTGCATAATGTGCAAAATGTTATTATAAAATATAGTTCTAATAGTTCTATAACACCCCATTAGAGGAAAGTAAAAATAATCTAAAAGGATATTCTTAGTGTTGAAGTGTAGGAAATAAATTGAGCTATTTTAAGAATTTTGTGCATTTATGGTTATTTCTTAGAAGTGGACTTACTGGGTTAAACATCCAAAGATTTATAATGCACAAATTTTGAGAAATTATATTTTAACTTAAATTCCTATTTATCACCCCGAATAGTGTCCTGTGCTCTTTATTCTCAGTAAACTTGTCTAATCTCATTAAATTCACATAATACACTTTTTTATGCTGTAAGGCAGTATCTTGATGTATTTTATATTAAATATTACATTCATTATTATTGTGAATTTAGAGAAAGTGTACAGAGCAGATCATCAGATTTACATTCAACCACCCATGCTCATTTGAATTCTTCTTATTCATTGCAAATGCCTTGCTGTAACATCACTTACTCTACTTCCTCCCGATGTTTTCTTTGCTTCCTCTATCTTAACTCTTTTGATCTTTGTCCTTGAGTAAACTATACTTTTATATCAAATAGATGATTATTCTAATGGGTGCTTACCTCACTATGGTTATCGTTCCCCTTATTATTGTTGTTAGGTACCAATGAGATGGTTCTAATTCAGAAACACTTTATGCTTAACAAAATACTGTCAAGTTCTGCACCACACTCACAATGCCTTTTATACTTGAGCCCATTGTGGCAGCTACTGTGTCAATCTGTCTTGTAAAGGGTCTTCCTCTTTTAAACCATCCTCTCTTCATTGATCAACCTATTGCTTGGCTGTAAATTAAGGCACAATAGGAATGAGTTCAATTTAAAATCCAAAGAATGTCTAACTTCCAGAACCTTCTACCAATCCTATTGAACCAGTAAACCTATACTCTTGAGGGTTTTAGTTTTTCTCCTGCCGCTCTACTCAGAACCTTCTAAATCGAGACCTTCCAGAGCAGTGGGTAGTGGTAGTTGGGTACCATCTAATTTGTATGGTCTCAGGGTCTTGGAAACTGATTTTTATGTGATCTATTAGTCAATTGTATTAATTGTATCAACTTGTCCTTTGATTTGTCACTCTTCTTTCTTCTAGACAAGGTGAGGCTAATAGTTCCATATTAGATAGCCATTAAGGAGCTTTGAAGACCTTATCAAAGTATAATGCAGAACATTAACTTTGCAGACACTGTTATGTGAGTCAGTTTTAGTGTCCTTTAAGACTATAGCCTTGAGCCCCAGATCCCAATGAGTAATTCTCTCAATATGTTTGATTATGTCAAGTACATTTTCATGATACTGCCTTTTGTATGCTTCACCACATTAATGGACAGATTTGCAGCAAAACTAAATACCTTTGCACAAATATTTTCTTTCAAATATGTGCATTTGCCCACGATTTCTGTCTGAATGGTGAAGCTGACAAGCCCGAGGCACTGGAGACTGTGGCACAGAGGTTCGGAGGAGCAAGCAGAAGCCAAAGCTTCATTTGGATGAGCCGCACAGAACCAGAGAAGGATGTAGTTGCCAGCTGAAGGGAGTGGCTATGGACCAAGGACTGTTAGATATAAAATTGTCTAATATATATCATATATAAAATTATCTAATAGTCAACCAATCTCTCCTATTCTCTATCTCTTTCTTTAATTTTAATAAATCATTTTGTTTGGGGCTTGTACACCTCTTTTCACAATCCATCCATCCACCCATTGTGTCAAGCACATTTGTACATATGTTACCATCATCATCCTCAAAACATTTTCTTTCTACTTAAACCCTTGATAACAGCTCCTCATTCTCCCCTCCCCCACCTCCCCTCCCTCATGAATCCTTGATAATTTATCATTCTCCCCCCACCCATGTCTTACACCAACTG
>NW_022106084.1:3574567-3575890 GCF_000313985.2 Echinops telfairi
GACTAGAAAAACAAATTCACAAGCACACATATGTGTATAAGAAAGAGGGTTATATACAAATGCAGTTGAATAGTGAGTAAACATCCCAGCTCAGTCCAGATCAAGTCCATAAATCCAATATTAGCCCATATGTACCATGCCAATCAATCAAGTCCTCTTCAGATCGATGAAACACATGCAATGATTCCTAATGCAGGAGAATCACAGGCCAGTAGATTGGATGTGTTGTGGATCCAGTGGCATTATAATCATCTCAACACTGGCAGGGGTCTCCATGTGGCTCCTCCAGTTCCCAGGCCACGGGGTCTATCAGTGTGGTGCAATGTGTCTTGTCAATAGAACGTCTCTCAGAGTGATCAAAGAGAGTGTGTCTCCCACCTCCAAAGAGGAAATACTGGATTTCCCAGAATTCCCAGGAGAAGGTCATGCCACACAGAGACCTCACTGTCTATGATCTGATTGACAGACTAGAATCCACCCCCTTCACTCTTAATCCTGTCAAGTCCCAAATTGACATCAGATTATGTAACTTCCACAGGGTTATATGTAGATCATGGTGATCAGTTCCCCCTTTCTCCCTCCACCTTCCCCTTATCTTCTTGGTATCTCTATTCTCTTTCATTTTAGATTTGATCTTAATATCTTATAAAATGATTATAAAGGACCAATATATTTTTTTATTACTATAGCTATATTTTATTCTTTTGCATAACTATTTAAGTGTAAGAATTATGAAAATAAGAAATATTACCTCTCATTCTGTTTTATTTGGAAGGCTTAAAATAATATATTTAATGCATATTTATTCTATCTTAACATTCAGGTAACATGCAACCAAACTGAGCCTGAAGACAAACGCTCGGCTGGCTTGATTATGTCTCAGTGAGACTGTAGGACAGAGTAGAATGGTCTCTGTGGGTTTCTGATTGTAAATCTTTGGGGGATAGAAAGCCATATCTTTCTCCTGTGGAGGGCTCTGGTTGTGAACTGCTGACTTGTGGTTAGCATCTCAGTGAGTAACCCACTGTGCCCCTTGGGCTCCTAAGCCAAGTCTTACAGAGCTAAAATCAAGCTCTTACCACGGTTTCCTTCTGAATGCCCTTGGGGGAATATGATCCTTGACCCTTCTACTTTCTGATGGTTGTCAGTATTTCTTGGCTTATGGCCACACCATTAAAATATTTGCTTCATCTCAGATCCCCTTCTACGTTTGTGATCAAATCTCTCTGTGTCTCCATTTGTAAGAACAAATGATAGTATTTAGGGCTCACATAGATAATCCAGGATAATTCTACTGTTTTAAGACACTCAATATAATCATAA
>NW_022106084.1:3576343-3578625 GCF_000313985.2 Echinops telfairi
AAAGAATAATGAGCAGTTCATATTTTACTCTGAAATGATATTTCTATAGGTTGGGCTTGGCAGATGAAAGGAATGTCAAAGAGAGAACACGGGGTAATTGCTAATATTCAGATTAATGTGTAGCAGTTTGTATTAGATGAAGAGATTAGTCTAGGGACTCTTCATACTAGGATGATGCAGTACCAAAGATCCTGGTATTTACTAGGTAACTGAAATAAATGAATTTTAAGTGTTCTTAACATAGATATATTAACTCTATAATAAGGGCCAGCAAACTATTTTTGAAGATACAGATAATAAAACTGTCAAGATTTGCATGGCATCTGATATCACAAGTACTCAACTCTATCAATGTAGAAGCAACACAGACATGCCTATGTTCCAATAAAACTTTATTTACAAAAGCATACGAAAGGCTAGTTTTATATAGGGGACTGTAGCTTACCCACCTCTCTTCTATCACAGTAGAATTTTATGCAAATACTACCTACCTTGTCATTACTATGATGTGGATTCTCACGTACCGTGAGCCTACAAGATAGAGTAAAACTGTCCACGTCTAAGATAATGTAGAAATCAGTTGTTTTCTTACAAATCAAATGGTTTGAGAGGGTACAATCTTCAGGAGAAAACTTATATACAAAAGGGACAGTCAATGTTAGGGTGCAGGGGTCCCTATAGCATAGATAGTCCATGGTCCAGAGTTTTATTATGGGCAAGCTTACATAGTCTTTAGGTCACGTAGCCAGCATGCTCATGTCAGGATTACACAAAGGGCAATTTACAATGTTTCAGGCATCCAAAAAAGCATGAACACTTTAGTAGAATTATACACAGACAGGAGGGAAGGACATGATTAGGAATATGAAATAACTAATAGGTTTGCAGGTGGCTGCACTTTCTGTTGTCTCAGCCAGGGAACAAGGGGCAAAATGTCCATTTATCTCAGGCAGAGAGAGAGACATGCCATCCATTGCTTCATAAGCTCCCATTGCTAAGCTGTAAGCTTACTCCCATGGGCGATGAACCATGGAAAGTAGTGGCCCTGTCCTGTTTGCCTATGAAGTAACAGCTCCCCCACCTCCCCACAACACACACACACACATTTGTTTCCAAAACTGTAACTGTTTACTGGAGAAGAACTCCCCATCTTTCTTCTGTGGAGTGGCTTGTGGTTGTAAACTGCTGATATGGTGGTTAGCAACCTAAGCAACCCGTCGTGCCACCAGGGCTCCACTGTCTAGTCTAAACATCTCAATTGTAAGGCTAAATTACAATCATAATGCTCCTATGATTATAATATTAATAAAAGTAATTTATTGTGGATAGAGTCTAATGTCCCAGGTTTCATATGTTCCCTGAATCATCTTATTTAATTCCAGAACAACTCAGCAATGCTGGAACAATGAGTGTAACCTGTGTGAGCCAGCAATCAATCAGACTGCCTTATTTTCCTGGGTCTCAGAAGTCACCTGCGATTGAGTACAAGAAAAAGAGCAGTCTAACCATTTTTCCAAAAATGTATTTTAGGAGAAAATAGTTAAGTTTTCATTCCTTGTAGACTTCAGCCTTACACAGGTCCTAGTCTTCTCAAAATGCACTACATTGTGTCCCTATTAGAAATGGAGGAGGGGAGACACAGTTCGGATTTGACAACATGTCTAAAAATGCAAGAGACAGAGCAGGCCCTAAATCCAGATCCTTTGTATTAGGAATTCATAGTAACCATGACTACGACACCACAACTAAACACATTTTTTAAAAAGTTTTCTTTCAGTCAATTCCGACTCATGGCGATCCCGTATATATGAGAAGTGTGCAAAATGGGTTTTTGTTCAGGTTGCTATTTTGCTTTTAAATAAACATTTCTTTTTAACCAGTACTCTCTGCCATTGAGTCAGTTCTGAATCATGGCTACCCTACAGGCCAGGGTAGCACTGCCGTGTGGGTCTCCCGGATTACAACTCTTTCTTTACACGTGGTTTTACATTGCGGACCTTGAAGATTACAGCCCAACTACTGCCATGCCGCCAGTGCGGTTTTATGATTTTGAGTTCGATTCCACCTCTATCTCTCACTCTATTCAGGACTTTATAATGTGTAACCTTTTGGAGCAAGACACTTTCTAGTTCTGGTTGCGTGATCATGGAGACTGATGCCCTTTCATCCATGGGGCTAATTATCTCCAGGTGTCTTGATTTTCATCACCTTGCTTTCCTCTTTGGACATTCCAAGCTTCAGTTTTTGAAGCTGTTTCTCCTGACCCCAGTTGTCCCCTGTCC
>NW_022106084.1:3580323-3613737 GCF_000313985.2 Echinops telfairi
AGAAGGCCACGCCTAAACAGAGGCCTCATTGGCTATGATCCAATTGACAGACTAGACTCCATCCCTACACTCTTAATCCTCAAATTGACACCAGATTATGCAACTACCACATTTAGTGTAATACTATAAACCTGAAATAACACAATGGGAATTTATGAAGTGCCACGAGTGATTTTAGAAATGTTCTCAAGAAGCAGAGGAAGTCATGACATTACCCAAAAATGTTAAATTGCTTGATGTGTAATATAGTTGGAGGTCTGCAGCCATAGTTGTCCGTCATTTTGAGTGAAATGAATCCATCTGTGGGATCATTACTTAAAAAAAATAGAATATAGAAAAATTGAGATGTCATCACTTTGGCTATACCAGTATATTAAATCACCTTGCACATTTTGTGAAATAAATTTTTAATCTCATATGAAAATGAAGCATACATGTGAGTAAAGTACATACTATATATAGCATACAAAATATGTGTTAGTTAACGTTATGTTATTGGTAAGACCCTTGTTGAATAGTAGACATGAGTAGATGAATTTTTGGAGTCAAAATTTTTCCTGAAATTTCACATGCAGGTGGGGTGGGATCAAGGCCCCTAACTCTGATGTTATTCATGAGATAACTGTATAACTCTGCCAATTATAAACAAATATTATATCATTGCCAAATTCATAAGGAATACATTCTCTGTCTTTCCCCAGACTGGCGATGGATTTTCATGGATACATTCACATTTTCCTATTCAGGCTTTCTGAAGATTAGTGTTTCTCAAGAATAAAATATTTTTCATTAAAATAAGATAGTGGATTTGATCCAATCTGGGCCAAACAACTAGGTTAACTATACATGTATATACAATGGGCTGTACAAAATTCAACCTCACTATATTCTAACATTAAGCTTATTAAAGTAGTTTTATACACAGACTGTTGCCTACAGTGAACTTATTCGAAGCTCAGTGCCAGGTCTGAATTAGAGACTGTAGAAGACAAGTGACTGGGCAATGGTATTGTGCCAGTCCCTAGTGGTAAAATGGAGATTTTAACTCTTCATTGAAATAGAAAGCCTCATCTTTTGCTGGTGGTGCCAAACTGCTGATCTTGCACTTGGCAGCCCAACTTGCAAGCCATTATGTCCCAAGACAGCAATAGTATATTTAATTATCATTTGTTCTACCCACTACATGCTAGAAAAAAATTAATTGACAGAGATATAAATGAATGAAGTTTAAAGTCTTATCTGAAATTTTAGGAAAAATACAGTTATCGATGGAACCACATTCCATTTCTGTCCCCCACTTATCATCTCCTCCGTTATATTTTTTTGGGTTAACGTAGACAAAATTGATCAGTCTGCACTCCTGACTTTCCTAAAGTTTAGATAGATTTACAAAGTCTTCATTTCTTTCCCAGTGATCCGTAACCGTGAAAGGATTATCTTTCTAGTGAGGACCATAACATCTGAGCAGCTGAATTCAAACCCAACCTTGGATGTCACATTGGGAATTTGCTGAGAAGGAGAACAATGCTGACCTCGCCATACTCAGGTGACCTGGCCAGTTCTAAAGCAATGAAGACAGGGATGAAGGCCATGAGAGCTCAGCTTCTGTGTCTCCTATGTAGTCAGGCTCCTTCTGCGTCCTCCTCTTTTATACTGATTCTATTCAGGCATGTTGCCTTCCAGTTATTTAAGAAAACGCACGTACAGGGTGTTGGGGAGGTTGAGGGGGATAGAGAGATAAAGAGGGAGGGAGGGAGGGGAGAGAGAGAGAGAAGAAAGTGGGAGGGTGAGAGAGGAAGGAGAAAGAGGGGCAGAGAGAAGGGGTGAAAAAGGAGGGGGAGTGAGAGGAGGAAGGGGAGGGAGAGAGAGACCTTTAAAACTAGAGAGAATAGCATGAAGCAGGTAAATCTGAAATGCTGGATTTTAAGAGACAACAATGTTTTTTAAATATATATCTGTAAGAACAACTAATGCCATGGATTAGAACACAGTAAAATGGGTCCAGAGTGTTTCCCAGAGGAAACCTTTACAGGAGCATCTATGTCTTTCTGTCTGCAGCAGAGTTATATAACTAATAGCTCTGCTTGGGCAAAACCACTATTAAAGGATGACAGGAGCTACAATTTCAGTCAGCTTAGACCTGGAAATCAGTAGTGCGAGTAATATTACAGTAAGATCAATGATAGGATCAGCATAAGCACAGAATATTATGACTAGAAACTGGTACCTGGTTTATTGAACCATTAATTCCAGAAGAAAATTCCATTGTCTCAAACAACAAAATCTAATTTTCCCTTTAGGTATAAGAGTCACTGCAATATGGCTACCCAGAAATCATGGAAAATATTCATGATCATAGGATTTTTAGAGGAAGTTAACAGGTTGTAATGCGAGTGAGCTATGCTGAAGGATATGCAGTTGTTCATCAGGACTTCTTACAAACTTCTTGGAGAACTGCTAGTTCATATCCAGAAGCCATGCCACTCCATTGTAAGCCTTAACCTGAAAGCTTTCAGCAAACGCTTCTCAAATTAGCAAACCCAACTCTGAATGAAGTGCTCAGGAAATGCCCAGTCCAGTACAATTCAACCTGAAGGCACTCAGCTCTATCTCCATGGGCAAGCCAGTCAAAATCCCACAGTAAGTGCCCACAGAAATCCAACTCCATAAACCAGCTCCTGCCGGAGACACCCAGCTTTGCTTTCTCTGTGGAGTGGGAAGTCCACCACTCCAGTCACGCGCCGGCTCCGGTTTCTGCCGCTGCACCTTTAACACTAGAGCTGTCTTCTAGATCCAGCAGGTTCACTGCATAGGGATCTCAGGTCCAGAGGGCATGCACCACTAGTGAATTCCCTCCTCCTGCATCTGAGGGCTCTTCCTGATAGTGAATCCCCCCTCCTTCTTCTCATGTGACACCCAGCAGGATGGCATCGCAGTGACTCCTCATCATAGTCACTCACAGGTAAACATGTCAATATTGTTCCTTTCCTTTTTATCAGGCAGGACAATGTAGTTTGGTGAGTGCTAGAGACGCTAGAAATATATTTCTACAATTTGTTTTTTATTATATTTTCAATCATATTTGGTCATGTATGAGTCTTTCTTAATTTGTAAGTATTGTTGATTTTCTATTTCAGAAAGTATCGAGGCCTGTTGGCACAGCAGGATAGGAATTGGGCTGCTTACCTCAAGGTGGACAGTTTGAAACCACTAGGCCCTCTACAGGAGAGAGATGAGGCTTTCTACTCCTGTAAAGATTTACAGTCTTGGAAACCCAAACCCTACTCTGTCATATGGGGTTGTGATGCGTCAGAATGGGCTGCATGGCATCATGAAAATGCAGAAAGGTCTGATGCCGTCAAATATATAATCTTCACTCTTCTTTTCAAGAAGTTCAATGCTTTTTTTTTTTTTTGCCACACCTCTGTTTTGTGGTCTCTTTTGTCTCTATATATCCATATATCCACATTTTGTTTTCAATCTCTTAAGTTGTAAGAAAACATAAGCTCTGTCCAATAAGTTACTGGAAACCAAGCTATAATCAATAAGAATAAAGGAAAGCTTTACTTCATTCTCACTCTAAGACTTTTCATAAACACACTTGAAATGTGTTCTACTTCTTGTAATGGGAGAAATTTTTTTTAAAGAACACTTGGCATATGGAATATCTGACTTGAATTGTGCCAAGTTATGCAAACAATTTATGTAATTTTCACAAAGTATATCACTTAGTTTTCTAAAAGAAGTTTAACAATGTTGCACATTATTTATTTCTAAGGTTAGCATTTTGATCTAATTATCAAAGATATATATTAAGATAATATTTCAGATAATTTTTCTATTAGAAAATAAAACTCAAGTGACTTTAGTAACAACTTCAATTCTAACTTAATCAAGTGCTTTCAATACAAGATGATTTTATGTCCCCAAAGAGTGTGCAAGTCTGGAGCCCATTTGTCACATCCAGACTCCCTTCCTGCCTCTTGGGTTGGCACAGGTGTCCTAGTTTTACAGGTTTGAAGGTCAGTTTAAGTGGGTTACACTACAAAAGCACTCAGACAAAATACCCTATAAAATTGTTCTTAAATGATTATTATATTTTTAACAATAAGAACAGGGTTGCTTTATCTAAAATGAAGTATTAAGGTAACATTGGTGGTAAAAGAAATATCTCCTCTAATCACAAATCTATTTTTTAAAAATAGTACTTAATTGTCATTTGCTTGTGGTTAGTCCAAATTGAAAGGGACTGTCAGATAAAATAGTCTAAGCTTTTTTTGAAGTTCAGGGAAGATGAAAAGTCACTTTCTAAAGCTTTGCAGCCACTGTGGTAAACACAAAATTAACCTATATATTAGAGTAAGCTGGCTCTTTAAGTTTACTGAGCTTTTCTCCCTTAAGTCCAAGTTTATTGGAAATAGAAACAACAATTTCACAAGTATGCTTTCAGCTGCAAAATAATGGATGCTAATATGTTGTTGAGAAACCATGAAGATTTACAAAATCTTCTATACTGCCTGGTTGTTGTTTTAAATAATATGGGTACTGTGGAATCATGAGTGTACCAGTTGTATTTTTTTGGTGGGGCGGGGGAGCAGGGGGACTAAAATTGTTAATATTTTCATCTTGTTCATTCTGTTATTTTTAAATGTGTTCCACCTATGCTCTCATGGATTTCAGAAAATTACAAGTTTACATTATAAAATATATGGGCATTATAAAATAATTAATGTATTGATCATGTATAATTAAAAACAGGTATAATTAATGACTGAGATCAATTTTAAAAGTTTAAATTTTAAAAGTTTAAAACTGCAATAAATTTTGGGCTTCCACTGTCATCTACATCCTTTTGCAAACCAGTTGTTCAGAATTTAAGCTCTTATATTATTCCCTCCTCCAGATTTGGAGTTTATTATTTACAATATTTAGGTCACACAGGCTAGTGGGCTTCTTCCATGTGGACTTAGCTGAAGTCTCACTTTAATGGCTACTTGTCATTAAACCTGTCAGACTTCAGAAACTATTCCCTGTGATAACTTGACACCTGAGATAGTTAGTTAATTGTGCCAGCCTGGCCGATAAACAAATGTGAGATTAATTGAAGGGCGGAGAGGTAAATGGCTCAGAGAGCTTTGCCTCTCTTGTCTCTCGCTCTATGATCATCGGACCAGTGTGCAGCTGCCTTGCCTGTTCTGTGCCTCAATTTACAGGCTACATTACCTGTGGGACACCTAACCTGTGGACTGTGTTGCTGTAATTTGAGGTCCCTTTAAGACCACACAATTGGAATTTACATCTCTTGAGCTGGGGACTGACTGTTGGTGACCTGCCTTGCTCTTTGCTGCCTCTGCTGGGATAGCCTGGATCTCTCTACAGAGGACTACCTGGCGGCCTTCAAGACTTGAAGGACTGCCAGTCTCACAACTCTCTCATGGGAGTGAGTTGCACTGAGCCATTTGTACTGCTTTATAATTTAACTGTTCATTTCTTGTATTAAACATCTATCTGTATATAATTTAACTGTTCATTTCTTACATTATCTATCTATATAAAATTATTAGCAATCTGGTTTTGTCTCTCTAGAGAACCCTGTCTAACACAACACCGATAACTTCAGTAGGGTCAGGTGATAAGAACTCATTGTTCTTAGATTATGGCTTTAACTACATGTAAGCCCCAAATCCATTCATTTATCTAAGGTTCATATATGTTTCCGGTTCAATTTAGAGACATCATAAATGTTATATTGGAGCACATTATAAGTCCTCCCCATGATATATTCTTTTTATAAATAGCTTTATTGGCATAGAATTCACACAATTTAATAGCTCATACTTTTAATAGTCATACAATTCAGTAGGTCATTCGTGTCAAAAAGAGTTGTGAAATGGTCAACACAATCAACTCAGAACATGTCTTCTTTCCTGTGGTCATGGTCATTACTTCCTCATTACTGCCCCCAGGCCCTGCTCCCTTTTGATGCCCTTAGCTAATTATTAATCCAATTACTGTCTTTATTTACCTATCCCAGATTTCATATACAGAAAGATATACAAAACTTAAACCAACAAATAGAAAAGCAGCCATGTCCATTTGCAGAGTTCCCAGGTCGATTAAGCTTCCAGTCAATCCCCTCTGACTCTAATTTCTGGATGTGCATAGCTTTACTTTTAGACAGAAAGCATTGTAAAGTCGATTATAGAGATGTAGTTAGCTTCAAATGTACCAACTTATTTGATTTAACTCTTGACCCATTTTAGTTTCATTTTTTTTTAATATTTGCTGGTTTCTTTTCAATTGATGTTTTTCCCTATTTTACTTTGTAATTTTTGTTGTTTGTTTTTTGCTTTTCTTTTGCATAACTTTCTGCATATGATATCCAAGATAGGCTAGTATAGCTAAAGAAATTAACCAAAATATAGCTAATTTCTCATAAATAAATCTATATAGACAGCAACTGGATTAATAATTACATAGTGTCAGGGCAGACGAGGTTGGGGGAAAATAGGTAACTAAATGCAATGGCTACCAGAAAGAAGAGAGTGTTGTAACATCGTGGTGATGACTGCACAACTCCTCTTAATATGATTGAAAGAAATATGAGTCACATGCCAATAAATCTATTAAAACTGTAATTATATCATTATAAAATTATAATCAAGTTTCTTGTGAGATTGATCCTTGACTTTTACTGGAAAATTAAAATAATTTTTGAAACTATTTATGTCATATAGTTGATTTTTTCATCTGTTTAAGTTTATTGCAGAGTTAAGCAATTAAGATTACATTTTATACAAAAATATCCAGTAATCATGTTACTCTGTACAATGAAATATGGAATTAATTCATATGAAATCAAATTAAATTTCAACAATAAACCCTTGTATAAAACTCTTGAGTTGATAGATTCTTGAATGCTAATAATATGCTCACCTCTGAGTTATATGATGTCTGGTAAGTACTTTTTAATTATAATTTATTGACATGTTTTCCATTGTTAACATAAACGTCTGTAACTAAATTTTAACTTTTCTTCAGCAAATATTTAAATCCTAATATTTTTCAGTACGATAGTTGTGCTGATTTTTTTTTTAACATTTTATTAGGGGCTTATACAACTGTCATCCCAATCCATACACACATCAATTGTGTAAAGCGCATTTGTACATCGTTTGCCCTCATCATTCTCAAAACATTTTCTCTCCACTTAAACCCCCGGCATTAGGTCCTCATTTTTCCCCTCTCTCCCCGCTCCCCCCTCCCTCATGAGCCCTTGATAGTTTATAAATTGTTATTTTGTCATATCTTGCCCCTGTCTGACGTCTCCCTCACCCCCTTTTCGGTTGTCTGTCCCCCAGGGAGGAGGTCACATAACTGATGTTTTATTCCTGTTTCATCTGAGCTCTTTAGGCAACATTCATAATGTAATCACATATAAGGTGGTTCATGAGGAAAGCACATAAACACACACATTATTTTGCATTCAATGTTTTAACGAGTTGCATCACCCAAATGTTTCCCATTTGTCCATTCCTTCAAATGTCTGGATTTGAAACCTTTAAAATGATTTATAGTGGAAAACAGTAATAATAAACATAGCTAATTTCTCAAAAGAAGAAACCCACCCTTACAGGACTATAAAAATGTCTGGGGTCAGATATTATCCACATAAGATATGGGGGGAAAATCAATAGTTCACATCTCCTTGAGATTTTTGTAGTCCCCTTGTGTGTTTGGTTGTATAATTTTTCTTACATACAGTAAAACAAGAAATATGTTCTAGTTCTATTCAAATATACACTAGTAAATAAGACTATGTTGAGTTGGTAACTAATTTTGTGTCTTTTAAATACACATCCTTCTCTCTCTCTCTCTCTCTCTCTGTTTCTTCTATTTGCCTCCTCTCTTTCTCCACCACCTCTCCTCCTCTTCATCCTCCTCTTTCCTCTCCCCATGAAATAAAAAACTCACAGATAAAAAAATAAATAAATAAATACACATCCTTATTGTCTAGAATAAGGTAATCCATATAAAAATCAGATTTTATGGCTTTGGATATATTTGTCAAATGATTTTAAAAGAAAACTATAATGGTTAGATGGGGTTATAGCCCAAATAATCGACTCTTGGATAGGATGCAAAGAAAAAGCTGGTTTAAAAGTTAAGAAGCTCATAATGCCAGCTCAGAATTTATAGCTAACCACTTCATAGGCCAAAGCCACTACACAGGCATCCTTATCCTGCAGTGCGAATAGGATTACTCTTTCAAGCATTACCGTATCCTAATGTGGAATTAAACTGTCAGGTTGGCTTGCTTGCTGCTTAGACTTATGCATAAAATGAATGTAAGTCTGGGTCAAGTTCAATATTGCTCCCTCTATTAAGCACCTTTTTATTGTACAAATGTAAAAACTATGAACACATGCATGCACAAAAATCGTACTTTAAACAGAGTCATTTTGGATTGCTTTATGGAAGAGTATCACATCATCAATTCTCATAAAACTTATACAGTTGAAATATTCTAAATAACCTTGTAATTCCAATTATTTTTATAAAAGTAAAATCGAATCAAAACCATCAATGAAGAAGCTAAGTATATTTAATAGAAAGTTGAGAAATTGATACAAAAATAGTCATAAATATCAATCTGTAAAAGCAGCATACATATTTAATCAGTTAATGTATTCTCTTTGATCATTTGAAACTCTCAATTTTAAAAATTATTTTCTGTGCTAATGATAAACTTTTATTGGAAAATGAGCTGCATTTCATTTATTATGACTGTGGGACTTTGCAAGCTAGGTAGGGAATTATTAATTATTTATTGATATAATAGTTCCTTGACAATTTATTCCCGTGAATGACACTGAACACAGAAGAAGATGGGGACAAAATCACTAAAAATGTCTATTTATATATAAGAGCAGAGATTTAGAATTGTCAACATTTTGGTAGGGTAGAATTCCAAGATTTAAAAAACTTAGATTTGCAATTAAAACCTTTTTTCTGTAAATAAATCTAATTTCGGTATGTTGTTTTTATCTTGTAGAACTCTTTATTTTAAAATCAAACATTCACCATCATACCACAATCTCAGAAGTTTTCCAAAATCAATATAAGCATGTTTTACAAAGTTACTTCTCATTGGGATAAGATATAAACACAGTTCTTTAGCAATTTGCTGCTTTTTTTTTCTTCAAGAAAAATGCTCTGTTAATGGAGAGAGTTAATCATCTTTTGTTAAGCATTTCACATTTATTGACTCAAGAGGTGAAATGAGTTCTCCTTCCCAAGCCCCATTTTCTCTTTAGGAAAAAACTATAATTTTACTAAGGTGGAACAATGTATTCCACTTCACAGTTTTCATTTTTCTCTATTCAGATCCAGGATTAAAAATTAACTCATAATATAGATTTATAGCTCATCACACAAGGAAAATGATAAAGAGGCATATTTCATAAATTTCAGATCATAGAAGTATAGTTATAATCCAAGTAATTGTTATAGCCTACACCTAATTACATTTTTCCTCCCAAGTACTGAAACAATATGATTTTCTAGACTTAAGTGAGAAGGAAAATAAAAATTTATGATATTCATTTTAATATGTTTTTATTATTCAAAATTATGGATTGAATTGTGTCACTCAAAACTAGTTTATACATGTTTGTAGAGAAAATAGCCTTCAGTATTAATTGAAAATATTAAATATTTATTGAAGCCAATGTATCATTTGAAGGGCATTGCATGGAAACTTCTAGTCTGAAGTTCATGAATTACAGAAACCACTGCCCATGTGTCAATTCCAACTCATAGCAACCCTACAGGCACAGTAGGCCCCCACTTTGGGTTACAGAAACTGTAGATCTTTTCAGGATCAGAAAGCCTCATCTTTTTCCTGAGCAGCTGAGGGGTTTGAACTGCGTACCTTCCTGACCTCATGCTGTCAGCCCAACTTATATAGAGCTGAGAGCATAAGATAACAGAAAGGGTGTTTGTTTTATACATGATAGTGCAATTTCATTTTATTAAAAATATAAAATAGTAATTTTTATCAAAGCCCTATAATCTAACAGGTCAAATTATAGCCCATTGTGTTTTTTCTGATTGCCACATACTAATACTGCTTTGGATGAAAACAGAAATATCAAAAATCTTTCTTTTTCACCTTTTTCAAACAACCATGCTTCATGTCCATTGGAATTTAGTTTTAGTTTTTTTTTATTTTCCCACCTCGCATCTGTGTAAATACTTTGACAGTCACTCTTGTTTTAAGTGAACACCTCTTAGGGAAATAGCATATACAAATTCATTAAAAATGGAACTAATATTAGTAAAAGTACTCCCATACAACAATATTTATTGAAATGTTGGCTATGCGCCTGAGATTTCAACCTGTCAATAGTGAGCAGAAGGGTTTTGAAGCCTCCCCTTTCCCTGTTCTCTGAAATTTTCAACAGAAAAATAAAGGCCAGGGAGCTCGAACCTTGAATAGAATCCTGATTTTGTAAGTTTTATCTCAGAATTACATTTTCTTATTTATTAAGCTCTTTATATATTAACCATTATCCATGATAATTATTTTATCAGTGCAGCCAACATATTAACAGTTCTAATATATATTACATTGTATTATTGCCCAACTTAATGTCTTCATGTACTTTCTCTCAGTTTAGCAATAAACATCAAATACATAACCTAGACTTCTCTAACTTCTCAGTGTAGTCTAACATTTTGCAAATTTTGGTAGACAATAAGCTTCTTTCAGTAACTTCATTGTGTGTCTGTGTGTGTATGTGTGTTTTACCCCTTTTGTTCAGAATCATGTATTTTTTACTATATTTTATGGGTAACTTTTCTTTTTTTGCCATTCTACTGGGAGTTATACAGATGTCATGCTATTCTACAGTTCAATCACAAGATGTTGTACAATTGCTGCCACAATCAGTTTCCAAACCTTTTCCATCTTGAACTCCTTGACCTCAGCTCCCTTTTACCACCCCCACCACCGCTGTACCCTCCAGAAACCTGTATTCTATTTGCTGCCCTTATAAGTTAATCAATCCTGCATTTCCCATACTGATAAACAGAAAAACATATAGCAAAAATTCAAGAGAGTGACCCCCAATGATACAACACATCTGAGATAAACCCCAATACGAACAAACAGAAAAATTCAGAAAATGTCAAAAACCAGATCAGACCTAATAAGCTTCAGAGGGGTAATCAACTGACAAGGATTTAACCATTGATGTCAGGTTCATCACTTTGATCTTCTCTACCTCTTTAATGCACTCCATCTGGCGACTACTTTCCTCCCATCCTCTATTTTATTTGTTTATGCTCTCTCTTCCACAGTAGACTACCAACTTCAGAAAGCAGACATTTTCTTGTTTGATTTGTCTTCATACCCAGATAAGAAATTGCCATATATATTGTTTATTCAATATTAGCATACTATAGTGCAACATTAAGTCATTTATTATTTACCAGACAATTTCATAAAAATTCCCAAGATTTCTCATACACCTTTTCCAAGAAATGTGTTATGTATTGCTTTTTAAAGAAGAGTACTTTAAGGCTTACAGAAATGATGCAGCCCAGGAAGTATGTGGCTCAGGAGTGATGAGTCAAAGATGCTGAAATTCAAAAACAGAAAGCAACCTCAAGTGTTTTTGCTTTCATCTATAATAGAATGCTATACCTGTGATGGTTGAGCAGTTAGATTAGATCTGATATAATGTAATCATGTTGAGCAGTTGGATTAGATCTGATTGATTGAGCAGTTAGATTAGATCTGATATAATGTAATCATGTACATGATGGAATCTGCTATGAACAGCTGATCAATTGAAAGTTTTCTCCGGGTTATTGTCTGCTTCCAATATATATAAAAAATTGGACAAAGCTCACTTGGTTTTTAATGGATATGAATCCCGGCTCTGGTTCATCATCATCAGACTGCTGATTCTTTGGACTTGAACCAGTGACTTCTATATTGCCTATTCTTCCTGAGAGTTATTAGCCTCTGAAACCCCCGAGTCAAAAATAAGATAACTTAATGAGAGACATTGGATTGATTCTCCCCCCAAGTTAGCAGTCTCTGATCTTGTGTTTGTCTATCAGTCCATGAAGGAACCTTCAGCTGGACATCTGACCTGAGGACATACATGAGAGCCATTCCCTTGAGATAAATCTATTTATGCATGGTTAGGTTCAGTATTGTTATTTCTTTAGGAAACCCCCCCCCTTTTTTTTTTAGAAAACCCATTCTTCAACAACAACCCTACCCCCAATCTTTTGTGAATATTTTACTGAAGATCACTGTGTTGACAGTCCTAAAATTTGGAAATGTTTCTCCCACATTGTCATCATCATTTTAATTGGTTTAGTACGGCATTTTAAATACATTTTTAGCTAGGAAAGGTAGTTGCAATGCAGCCAATTATTTAATCCATTCTTCTAGTGAAATACATTCTCTCTGTGACTCCCACCAGATGTCCTTTCCCTAATAGTCTGAGGGAGCATAGAGGGGGCTGATCCGATTCAGTTGTGAGTGCTTGTGAACAAGATTCCTTGTGAGTGATATCTTGCCACACATCAAATGAGTCCTCTCAGCAGCAGGACGGAGTGTGTCACTACCAGCAAGAGCCAGGAGCAGAGAGGGTCCTCTGGACCGTGAGATCCCCTCATGGAAATGTCCTTGATCCAGAAGACAGCTTTGACATCTGTGGAATGGCAAAGGGACAGCATCAGCAGACCAGGAGCAAGAGCAAGGAGAAGAGTGGATTTCTGTGTCCAAAGAGCAAGTAAAGTCAGTGCTTTGGGGCAGGAGGTTGGCTTTTGTGGTGTCAGGTGCCCAGGCTATGGATTTGGGGAAGCTGGGCTTGCTGACTAACAGCTGGGGCTGAGGACCTTCTGGTTGGAGCTTTCTGGAGTCGGACCCTTGGTCATTGAATTTGGGGAACGGAATTAGCTGACTTACAAACTGGAACTGATTGCCTTTGGGTTAAGGCTTACAGTGAAGTGATGTGCCCTTTGGGGAGGTATTAGCATCCCTGAAAGAACTTTGTAACGTGTACTGACTGAGCAACTCTATTCTGAGCATTTCCACCTGAATTGTGAGCAGCTAACTACCTCAATAAACCTCTTAATCTTGAATATCGTCTGTGAGTTCTGTGTGGCCATTGCAAAGAATTATCAAACCCAATAGCTTTTTAAAAAAGTAGAAAATAAGCGGATTCCAGGAACTCAAGAGGCAAGAGAATTTTGGGAATGATGAGGGCAACAAATGTATAGATGTGCTTTACACAATTGATCTATGTATTGTGATGAATTGTATGAGCCCCAATAAATTGATTAATATAAAAAAATATATAATAAGGAAGTTATATCCTAGTTTATCAATTTAAAAAAAATTAAAAAGTAGAAAATAGTGTGTGGGATAGAAGAGTAGGGCTTGCACTCAGTTTAAAACTCAAATAAAATCAGAAAAAAACTAGTAATTAAAACAGCCCACATATGCCTTCCATGCCCTACAAACCCCAAAGCAAAAACACTGTCCTCAAGTTGATCCAGACGCATCCCGTTCCCGGGGGTTTCTGAGATTTCAACTCCTTATGGGAGTCAAAGGACTCACCTGCCTCCCATCGAGTGGCTGGTGGTTTCCAACTGCTAACCTTGAACTATGGCCACCAGGATTCCTTGGCTAGCACTACCAATTTTGTCCTTCCACAATTTCACTTTAAGCTTTATAGGTTATTGTGTATATGTACCTAAAATGTCTGTCTATATTGTTGTTCTCTATGTGCTATTTTACAAAATCTGATTGTTTTATAGCATGTGACAGTGTGACATGTATATCTCTAATGACAACGTACTCTCTGGTGCTTTCTCTCCAATCCACTCTCAAGACACCATCATGCTATTGCAATTATGTATTGTTGAGCCAAGTATACGTGCACAGGAGTAAATTTATACATTTATTATTTATACATTTAAAAGGAAAACTACTTTTTAAAACCTTTTAATTTGTGTTGGTTCCTAGGCAATATTCAGTTAAGCTTTCCATTGCCGAGGATATCCATATTTACATATTATATTGCATTTTTTAGGATTTCCAAGTTTCCTAGGTTTGTATTTCATATGTTCCAGATTCCAATTATTAATCAATGTTTATAACTGTTTCTTCTCACTTTGGTTGTGATCCATCAGCAAATAAAAGTCCTGGGATCTTTGCTTCATCCGTGTATGTAAGGATCGACTCTTCTTTGATGAGGTAGATTTCCTCAGTTTGGTTTTGAATACTTTCTAACTTGAAGGCCTCATCTTTTGGCACAGTATCAGACAAAGTTCAGATGTGTGACAGTTAAGGTTTATTGTGCCAACCTGGCTGATAAACACATGTAGGATTCATTGAAGGGCAGAGAGATAAATGGCTTGGTGAGTATAGCCTTTCTGGTCTCTTGTTCTCTGACTGTTGGAATAGTATGCAGCTGCCTTAACTAGTTTTCTGCCTCAGCTGGCAAGACCCACTTCCTGTGATACACCCCTGAGGAGAAGCCACATGGACCCACCCTGATGCCCCCCTGGGTGCTGGAGCAGCCGTGTGGAGATCCTGCCAGTGCTGAGATGCTACACATTCAGTGATTCGGCTGTCCTCCTGCAGTCAACGTCATTGCATGTGTTTTGTGAGATGGAGGAGGACTTTGTAGATCGGTATCAGACATATGGGCTAATGTCGGACTTATGGGCTCAGACAGCACTGCGTTAGGAGGCTTTCTTAATGTACACTTAGCCTTTATATAAAACTCTCTCATATACATATGAGTGTCTCTGAATTTTGTTTCTCTAGTCTACCCAAGTCTAACTCAAGTTGCTATTCATAAGGTTCTCAGTGGCTAATTATTCAGAAATGAAATGAAACTCCTGTGCCTTCTTCCTGTTTGTTTTGAGTCTGGAAGCTCTGCTGTAAGCTGTTCACTATGAGGGTCCCTTTTGATATCTGAGATACTTTGGCATAGCTTTTAGCACCCTAGCACCACCCAAGCCACCCCAGCAGGGAAAACTGACAGGGAAGTGGTGGGTTGTAGAAGGAAAATCTTATCAAAGGAAACTGATGTGATTAAATTTATATTAAGAATCCATTCATTATTTGCACAATCTTGAGATTGATTTAGAAAACACTGGTCAAAAGAAAACTATTGAGGTAATCTGGGTAATATTAATACAGAATTATGTACTTGGGAGGACATAAGAATAGATTCAAAAGTCATAAGCATCAGCCAATTTGACTTGATGCAGCAAATGTTTGTACAAATTGAGTACAATTCTAAACTTGCTTCTGGATTTGTTGTTTTAGGAACTATGTCTTTGGATTGTTCCCAGTAGACATGCAGGAAGAGAAATTAAGTAGAGCGGGCTGAGTAATACCACACCTTTCTAGACAGATACAGCAAAAAACAGTTATTAAGTGAAAGTTTAACTTTAACCTTTCCTATTCCTTAGATGATGGAAGGTAAATTGGCATTGGCGTTTAGCTTAAACAATACTCTGCATTAACTTCACATGAGCTTTTCCCATGGACCTTCTTTAAATTTGCCCTGCCTTCATTTCCAACCCTGCCAGGATTACTTGGCAGTCCAAGAATTGGTGTACCCAATTGTAAAAATTCCCCATTCCCTTTATCTTTCAATATACTACTTTCGTAATGCTAATTGTAGTTCCTATGGAGTGATTTATAGTAAGAGTCTGAAACCATGTATTTTCACATAAAATATATTATTTAAATTCAACAGTTTCACAATTTTTCTGGGGGTCCTGCCCGGTTAACTCACCTCAGTTACATTCTCTTATGTCCGCTCAGATCTCAATTCACTGAAAAGTTACATATTTTGTCCCACAAATTTCTCTATGTATTTTTATCAGAACAACCACTGTATGACAACCCAATGCTGATCCACCTCTATCAATGTAAATACCCTGAAAACATATTCTGAGACAGGGAGTTATGAGTAGAATGCGACCTAGGTAGTGTTCCTGGGATCTGGACAGACCAAGAAGTGAGAAAGATAGCACTGAACAGAGAAAGGAGCTGACCTATAAAAACTGTTGCAACTAAAACTTCGGCTAAATCTCTGGTGACCTCTACACCTGGATGGTCCCTCAGAGGGACTCAGAATTCAGGAAAGGGACCAGGCCTTGAGAGATTCAAGCTGCATGAAGTAGACTGAAGAAAGCTTTGGAAGCCTTCATTTGTTGATGCAGCATAATTCAAAAATATGAAGAAACAATTTCTAATAGCTATTAATAATCAGACGATGGGATGTTCAAAATACAAATCTAGAAAAAGAGAAGTTGAGAAAAATGAAATGTAACATAAAAACATAGATATCCTAGACACTGGTGAGGTGAAATGGACTAGCACTGGCCATTTTGAATCAATCATATTGTTGACTAGCTGGGGATTGGCAAATTCAAGAGGAATAAAGTGTCATCATCGAAAAGACTATATTAAGATCTCTGAAGTACAATGCCGCCATAGACAGGATAACACCTGGCAATTTATAAGGAAGATCAATTAATATGAGGATTACTCAAATTTATGCACAAGCTGCAAAATCCAAAGATTTAAACACTGAAGCAGCTCTGATAACTTCATAGGTTACTAGTTGAGCAACTAAGCACAGATCAGAAGTTCAGACTCATCAGCCTCTCTGTGAGTGAAAGATAAGGCTTCCTACTTCAGGAAATATTTATAGCCTCAGAATCTTTACATTGGTTATAGTTGGACTCATCTGCAGTGGTTTTAGTTTTGTGTGTGTGTGTGTGTGTGTGCATGCATGCATTTGTCAACTTCTTCAATCTGAAATTAATCAAATGTACAATCAAAGATTAGGGAAATGTGTGGAGGTAGTACCTGGCCATCTCTAACTTCAAAAAGGGAAGGAAAGGATTTAGCAATAGCATCAGCTGCCCCCGGACAACTTCCTATGAGGTAAAGGTCAAACCTGTCACCACCCTCCGAATTTCCTTACCAATTATGACACCTATTTTCCCACCTAGAGCTCTCTCTACTTTTCTGATGGATTCTGTAATTCATTGCAGTGGCCACACAGAACTCACAGATAAGGCTTACATTTGCAGAGTTTGTTAGGACAGTTCACAGGTTACAATTCAGATAAGAAATACTCAGCACACAGTTGTTCTGTCAGGAGAGTTTCTAGTCTACCATGCCCACATGAAAACCTCTTTCTCACCATCAGCCATTTGGCCTGACCTCTGCCTTGCTCTAGCAATGCTAAAAATCTCTTTAAGGGCTGCCAATAAATGATTAAAGGCCATGGCATGCCACTGTAAGTCTTATTTTGCCTGCAGTTACTCAGTCCACTTCCATTGGTCAGCAAATACAGATCCCTCACCCCCAATTAAGTACTTGGAGGCACACCACTCAAAAAAAGAGTCTATTGACCCAAAGCACTCAACTTTATTGGCTCTGTGGGCTGGGAAGTTCACTGCTCTGTTTTATGCTCTGGATCCTGACCCTGTAGCTTCTTGTGCTGCTCCTCTGTCACTCCTTTGGTGTCACAGCTTTCCCTTAGATCAAGGAGATTCAATGCACAGGGACTTCAGAGACCAAAGGATACTTTCCACTCCAGACATTGCTCCTTTGTTGATAATAAGGTACTCTACTCCTGTTTCTGAGAGAGTTCACCTTACACCCAGAAATATGGCAAATACAATTATCTCTGCAAAACATCACTCACTGCTGGGTCATATTATTCAAATTGATTTCTTCCTCTACTTTCTCATCCAGAACCATCGAGAAAACAAAGGTTGTTTTGTGCGAGTAACATCGGCTATGTCTTGAAGTGCCATATTAAATAATTCAAAGCTGGTGATTGCATGACCGAAGTTTGTAAAACCAATGATTCATTCATAGCAAATACCATTTTCAAACATATGATGAGCATGCACCTTGGGCTTTTCCAGATGGACAACACAGGTCAAACTGAGTGCGTCTGTGGAAAGATACGATAGTTCAGATCATCACTGAGAACTAATGCTAAGGGCCAACTATATAAAAGAGCATCAATATCAGTTGAAACTGAAGAAAATGAAAAGAAGCCCCCAATGCAAAACCCACTGCTGTCAAGTTGATTGGATTGAAAACAACCCTTCAGGACAGAGAAGCACTGCTTTCTGGGGGTTTTGAGACTGCAAGTCTGGTGGGAGTGGAAAGACCTAGGGAAACTTCCAACTTTTGTGTTTGCATTCGGATGCAGAATCAACTACTCAATTAGAGCTTAGAAAATTATGTGGCGGTCATAACTGACTTCCCCTGGCCAGAGAAGGGAGAAAGTGAGTCCATCACATCTATCCAAGGCAGGTTGCTTTCAGGCAGAGGTCAGGTATGCCTCTATGCTCCATCTTTCTTCCATCCAATTCTAACACGAATAATTTTGACCATGGCACGATATTTTACTGTTTAATATTTCATTGTAATGGCCACACAGAAATAACAAATAATACCACCGATTTAGGGGTTTATTTGAGATCTTGACAGGTCATCATAAGGCAGGATCAGAAACAGTAAGGACATAGTCATTGGTCCACAGCAACACCTCTCCTCAGCCAATAGCCAAGTATCTGTCTCTGGTCCTCAATCTCTCAGCCAGGTAGCCCCTAGACCTCTACGTCTCTGGGTCTGGAAGTCTACTAACAGCTCTTCCTCAAGCTCACACTCTCAGTACTTCTCTTTGCTCTTTCTCGTGATATGCTCATGACATCCTCGAGGAGACAGGGCCTCTAATGCCTTCACCACTTCAAGCAGGGAGGGATCATAAGTGGGTTCTCTTTGTGGCCCTACTTCTATGCTGGTCACTGGAATCCTCTCTGTTCCTGCTTCTGAGATGGCTTGCACGTATAACCAAATAAATGGCAACTAGAACTGGCCAATTTCCTCCATCAGTGTTACACGTGTCCTATTTGCATAGTGCCACCTAATCAAGTGGTGGGAGTTACAGAGACATAGATAGAATAGCCATAAATTTAGAGACCATGTCAAGAATAGAATTAATCTATTGAACATTAATGATTAAAGACCAGGCAAGTTGTTGAATGACATTAAAAATACCATATATGAAGAAAGTAAAAAGTGATTTAAAATATAGGAAAGAAAGCCACAAATAGATGTGAGAGTGGACTTTGAAATTTCATCATAAATTGAAGCTAAAATTGCTGGAAAAGCTGAAGCAAAAATATCTGAAAACAAAATGTTAAAAACAGTTTAAGAGAAAGAAGTATTTACAGAAGTTTAATGAAAAATGCAAGGATCTGGAGTTGTAAAAAGGAAAGAATTTCTTAAGTTCAAAGAACTGAATGCAAAGGTTGTCAAGCTGCAATATTAATAATTCTGGGTAGAATATTGAACAAAACAGGAAGCAACAAATGAAAGCAGGCAGAAGGAAAACACAACATCATTGTGCCCAAAAGAACCGGTTGATGTTCTGCCATTTCTGCAGGTAGCGCTTGAATACATTGATGGTATTGAAGGAAACATACGAGCTGCACTAAAGAAAGAGCTGCATTGGGGAAAAAGATGCAGTAGCTGAAGATTTACCAATTGGAAATTTTCAGCATACTAACAAACAATGTAACACTGGTGGTACTCACCTGTCTCTATCAAGGCATTTGGAAGAAAGCTCCCTGGAGAAGCAGCTGACAAAGATCCATTCCATTCCCCAAATGCAGACGTTATTGAACCATATTGGTGATCTCACGCATAAGTAAACTTTTGCCGAAGATAATGCAAACATGGCTGCAGTTTATAGGGAATTTCCAGAGATTCAAACAAGATTCAACAGAGGACATGGAGTGGAGAATGTTATTGGTAATGTCAGATGAATTTTGGCTGAAATCAGTGGGTTCCAGAAAGATGTTTCCCTGTGCCTTGTTGACTAATTAACATGGCAAAACTTTCTATTCCAAAACCAAAAAGCACAACTCAATAAATTTAAAACAAACAAAATAAAAATTAAAATGTAGAAGGATTCATCCTCCCTGATCTCAAGACCTACTAAACAGTCAGAGTGATCAAAACCACATACTATTTGTACGATGACAGATATATAAAATAGAATTAAGAATCAAGCAGTAAATCTACCCACCACGGACAGCTGATCTATCACAAGGACCCCAAGTCATTAATACCAGAGGGATGGCATCTTCAGCCAATGGCACTGGGTAGACTTGTTTCAGTCTTCAGAAGAATTTAACAGGATCCATCCCTGCCACCATATTTAAAAGCCTAACTCAAAGTAGAATAAAGATTTAAATATAAAACTTAAAGCTATGTAGAAATCATCAAAGAAAAATAAGGCAGGCATAATGGTCCTTGTGTATGGCATCAGTAAACTGTCAACTACTCCTGAAAAGACACAAGGGCAGAGGATCCAGGACAATTGAGCCCTCCGAAAGCTCAGACGTTGCTCTACATCAAAGTGTATCAAGAGAACCTCCGGATGTGGAAAAATATTTGGCAAGGACATATTGGACCAAAGAATAGTTTCTAAACTTTCCAATAAATTTCAACAGATCAAAAGGAAAAAATCCAATTACACAATGGTCACATTGATCCATTTGAGTTACTGGGTTGCTGAGGAATATTGAAAATACCTTGGAATAAAATATATAAAACTAACCTTTAAATACAGCCAGAATGTTTCTTAAATGCAAGAATGGGGAGTTATAGTATCGCGTACTTTGGACAGGTTATAAGGAGCGACCAGTCCCTGGAAAAATATCTTACTGCTTGGTCAAGTAGACATCAGCAACATAGAGAAAGATGCTCAGGACTGACACGGTCAAGCGTGGAAACAACTGTAACTATGTTGCTATGTGTCACAATTCACTGGCTGGCACCTAACAACACCCACAAAAATTAATATTCTTGATGCAGAAACACACAAAGATACTTCTCTCATATGCCTATTTAAGGGGCACAAAGTTATAAGAATAGCCTTAAGTCTCAGAAAAACAGTATGTCATTTTTCTTTCTTTCTCCAATATAATCTGAGGGTAGGCATTGCAAGTTTCTGTTCTTCCCCAAACTTAGTAGCAGTCTGATAAGAACCACATTAAAGCGGAGGTCAAGTAATGATGACAAGATCCCTTCTGTTTCGCTTTCCTACAATTTAACATAAGCTGCAATTTACGCGATGTCACCAACTATCCATCAATCACCCATCTAACGCCAAATAAAGAGATGAAATCGTCAAGCAAATATTTCTTTTAAAGAAGACAAGGGGAGAAACAAAATAATACCGGCTGATCTACTGCACACTGAGAAGGGATGGCCCAATTAAACAGCAATGATGAGCAAATGTAATATGGAAACAGAGACTACTTGCCAATGTTTACTTTTATACATGATGCATGCACCATTTTATTCCAGGCTTGTGTTCTTAACATCCTACCAAGCAAAACTCACTGCCATGAGGTTGATGCTGAATCATAGTGAGCCTATAGTAGGACATGGTAGAACGGCCCCTGTGAGTTTCTAAAACTCTAACTCTTTTCCAGAGAAGAAAGCTCTGTCTTTCTCTCACTGAGCAACTGGTGGTTTTGAACTGCTGACCTCATGGTTAGTAGCTCAATGTGTAACCACTTTACGATCAGGGCTCCTCTAACATTGTACAGTTGCAATTGATTTTATTTCCTAAGAATTGGAAAAGTTCACTTATCTCTGAATAGTATGTTACTACTTGGTGGGGCTTGCATATACGTTATTGTTTTCATTCATGAAGTTATTATCAATCAGTCTTTGTTTTTAAAGAGAATCAATGTACATGAAATGAAAATAATGATTATAACAATAATTAAACATCCACTAATGCTTTTGAGCATGTGCTGTGCACTCACTACCTTTTTAACAAATCAACATAATCTGTCCAAGGAGGTGATAGTCTATAAAAGGTCCCTTTTTAATCTTTAAACTTCTTGAATTGAAACCTAAGAATATAAGCAGAAATTGGTTGAGAAATAAGATGACTGACTCTGTATCTCAGATAGTTATTCTTAATGACAACAGAAAAGCTTAACTTACGTAATTATGTTAGAACGACTCAGCAAAGGAAAGAGACTGCCCTGAGGACTCCAGAAAGGACTAGAGACACGACAGCACTGGAGGAAGTCGGCAAGGCCACACTGACCAGACACGTGGCAAGGAACCGCGCCCAGCTAAGTGCCATTCGATGTTCACATAGAAATTCTATTTATTAGAAACAATATGGTTCGTGATTTTAGTTATATATTTTTTAGTTCTTTACATATTTATGCTTTCAAGACAGACATGCAGTGACAATACTTTTCACAAATTATTTTTATCAATTATATAATAGTGAATGTTTGAAATCACCTAGCTTTTGAATGATCTAATTTATCTAAAATTTGAAAGGAGATAGATACAAAAGCCTGATAGAGTCAAGAGGTGGTTGCAATCATGTTAGGAAAAACCAAAGGGGACCAAATAAGAAAACATTGGCCTTATAAACAGGTACCTTCTACACCTAGGAAATCAAATACAGGAGAGTGATTTATGAGAAAACGTCTTAAAACACAAAAATGCACTTGTGCAAATAAGAAAACATATATCTATGACAATTTATGACTGTGTGGTGAAATATGGGGTTAGACTGCTTTATTGCATTTAAACCATGTGATGTTACAGATTGCATAGTCCGCACTCAATCCCCTACTATTTTCTCATGACCCTCCTTATAGAGACTGTATTTTAACATTCTTTCACCAAAGACAACTATTTTCATTCAGACTCATAGATCTGGACATAAACAAAGGAAATGTGATCATTTCCACACTCAGATTTCTGTGGTCTCAATACTACACAGGAAGATGATGATCAAAGGTCTCACCTTTATGAAACAAATGAAGAAAGAAAATCATTTTAACTTGATTCTATTTTTAGCAAGCAATATAAAAGTAGATATGTGTTTGGATTCAAATATGAAATGTATCAAAAAGGAAAAAAATTCCTTCTGGAGTTGGTTTTCTGGCCAGAAAGAATAAGAAACAAGCTAAAATAACCAACTATAAAACACTTTCTCATCATTCGAAGGGGTACCCTCCACAAAAGAGCTATGCTCATTTGGGTTGTTTGTTTGTTTATTTATTTTTTTATGTGAGTGGAATAGTGCATTTGAAGTTCATCCCGCCAGATCAGCCTGTTAATCAAGCTTTCTATTTAGAGGTTCTGAAAAGATTGCATAAAGGTGTGCAACAAAAAAGCCCTGATGTGTGGCAGACAGGGGACTGCTTTTACCACCACAACAATGCACCTGCTCACACAGCCATCTCAGTGCACCAGTTTCTGGCAAAGCACAGCATGCCTCTCCTGCCTCACTCAACTCAGTCACCTGAACTCACTCCTTGCACCTTCTTTTTGTTTGCATGATTGAAGAGAGACATGGAAGGACAAAGATTTGATGACTTAGACAAGGTGAAGAAAAAAATGAGGGAGGTGCTGTCAGCCATCCAAACATGAGTTTGAAAAATGTTTCCAAGAATGGAATCGCTAATTTAGCAAATGTATTAAGTGTTATGGAGAGTACTTTGAAGGTGATAAGGTTGTTTAGTAAAAAACTTCCACATAACAATCATAGTAAAGAAGTCTTTTCAATTCCACCTCCAGATAAAAGTGGCTTTATTTACTTATGTATTACCTTTAAATTTTAAGAGAAAAAGACATAGAAATCAAGCAAATCAACACAAATCATTTCTATAATAATGTGTAACTTAATAACAAAATATTTTTTGCTATTGGTTATAGTATTTCACTTGTTTATTACGTTAATGTAAAATGTAAAGTTTTTAAAAAGTAAAATAAAAAGCATCTATTATTCATTTATAAATGTTGATTGACTAATGTCTTATGGAAGCATGTCTTATATACTTTAAGAAAAATAAGAAAAAAAACAGCACTGAGAGTGCTGCTCTTTGCCCTAAAAATATCTACAGAGTCACTGGTTGAAAATAGAGACACCAGCAAACTGTAACTACACAAATAATGAAGGCAAATGAGTGTTGCTGGTAACAGGGCTCCCCTATGTACAACACAAGACACTGCCCACATCTTCAGGCAGCCTCACACTCGTTCCTTGGTTTGAGTCGATGGCAGGTTGGTATATTAATCAGCTCATTGAGAATCTTACATTTTTTCTTTGCGTGCCCTCTGCTTTATAAACCCTTCTGCAGGAACTATTCCCGCCTGACACCAGGCCCCAAATACATAAGGTAAAGTCTCGCCGTTCTCACTTCTAAAGAACATTCTGGATGTACTTCCTCCAAGACAGAATATTTCATTCCTTTGACAGTTCATGACATATTTAATATTCTTCTGCAACACCATAATACAAGCAGTTTTATGTATTGTTCAGCTTTTACATGTAGATGCGGGGATTGAAAACATCATGGCTTGGGTTAGGAGCAGCTGATTTTCAACGTGTTGTCTTTGCCTTTTAACACTTTAAGATGATCTTTTGCACAGATTTGCCTGATGGGATATGTCATTTCCTTATGGCTCGTTCCACGAGTGTTGATTGTAGAATCAAGGAAAATGAAACCCTTGACATCTTCAAACTTGCATCCATGACCATGTTGTCCCTTATTGGTCTAGTAGGGAGGGTTTTGGTTTTCTTCCAGTTGTATAGTTCACACTGCAGACTATATATCCTTTAGCCTTCATGAGCAAGTGCCTCACATCTGTTTCAATTCATAGCATAGGTTATTCATGAGACCTTGTCCAATGCTGAGGTCACAGTCTTCGTCACACAGTCCAGGTCCGGGGATTATCTGCTTCGCATACTGACAGTAAGTGTGCTGAAAAGGTAGTACCTTGACGCTCACCTTTACTGGCTTTAAATATTCTATAGTCTCCTGTTCTGTTTAAACAATTGGTACTTGGTCTGTGTACAGATGCTGCACCAGCACAATCAAGTGTTCTGGAATGACCATTCTTGGTAATGCTAGCGATAACTTGTTCTGATCTACAGCATTCACTGACTTTTATACTCAAAATCTTTTTAGTAGTTTATGTGCTCAGAAAGCATCATCTCTTATCAGCAAGGATGCCCTCTTTTGGACCCAGACTGAATTTATGGTGGATCTTTTCAATATATTGAATGGTATTCATATTTGTACCCATTCTAAGAGAATGCGGACATTATTGAATACATAGGTATAGATAGAACTAAATATAGCAGCATGTCATATAGTATTCTAAAATTTTAATGGATTCATTTTAATATAAATTTATTTCTATTGTTCAGGAACATTATATATCTAATTTTTTTAGCCTTGAGATGTTTATTTTATTTTTAATTGTTTATTGATATATCTAATAATATTTTAATGAGACAGTCCGATTTGATTTTATTATACAGTTCTTAATCTATAAAATAATCTTTTGGCTTTTCACTCTGTTAGTTTCCATCGTCAGAACCTAAAGAATCTATTCAGGAATAAAGTATAATGTTCAGGAATTGAATATAATTCAGGAATATTAGTAATGTTTAGAGGTGTTATAACTTTTAGTATCTATTAGTGTGATCTCTATGCATGTCCAAATGTGTACAAACAAAACTACAGGTGTTTTATTGGCTTCTTTTCCTCATCACATGGCTAATTTACCACGTGATCTTTCCTCCAGAATAGTTAGAATGACAATATGCTATAGGCTCATTGACATAGTAAGCACGATTGTTAATACTGGGTAACTCTGTCATGCAAACAGTTCAGTTGAATTAATTTTGTTAGCATTTAAAGTAAAAATAATATTTTTTATATCACTGTACTGTGCATTTTGAATCAGATTTCTTCTGCATTTCTGGATACAGTCTTCTGGCCATATAAGCGGTTAATTTCACTCCTATAGAAAGTGTTCAGATTCCAGTGCAAAGCAAGATGAAACAATTCTAGAGATAGCAACAGTTCTTAAATTCTCATTTTTGTGTTCTCTTTTCTGAAGGAGTTGGCCAAGCTCACATGTGAATGTGAAATTCCCTGTCATCTGTTTTATTCAAATTATCCTCTCAATTACTATTTATAGAAAAAATGTTTCGTATTGTGTATTATCAATAATTTATGAGAAAACATAAAATATTTTAAAGTTCTTAATGTTTAGTATTATGAATATAATATTTCTCTTTAATTTAGATAAAACAATAATTGATATCATTGTGTGAATATAACTTTTCCTTTTTTGAAAATAAAATTCTTCATATTATTTCAGTCAGAACAAATGAAAACTGTAGTGTAGCTTTAATTTGAATAAATGTGTTTTATCTCCTTATAGATTATACTGGTTTACATCTAGAGGAACCTTGAATACCTTGAAAAGTAAAAGACCTCTTACTGGTGTCTTTCATAAGATGGTGTTTAATGTAATAAAATTCCCCCTACAAACTAATTATGTTAGAATCCTGGATCGATATTCACTTAACAGAAAAAAATGCCACACATATCATTAGCATTATCCCTTCTTACATCACTTGTCACTGATTTGTAGCCTAGATGAGGCAGTTATAGTCACCAAGCCACAAGACACCGATGATATGCAATTAACCATGAAAATGAGCTCTCTGGTAGCCATCCCAGAGAACGCTGAGCATATGAGCCGAGCAAGCACTTCCAGGGTTGCTTAATTCAGGTGTGCTAGCACTGGAATAATCCTAACAATTGACAAAGTAACAATGATGATTCAAACTTAATAAAATAAACCTTTTATTTTCTTTTTCTATCTCAACTTGATATCACATTTTAAATTTCCAATAGTAGTCTTCTTGATTTTGATATAATTTTACTTTATGTGATTATAAAACAAGAGAGAACATAGGAAGAATTTTAAAAGAAATAAAAATAAGAATATAAAATCCACTAAGTACACAGAAACTACAATATAATATTAATAGTCTCATTTAATCTTATTTGAAAAAAATCATTGGTTGTTACAAAGGATGTAGGAACTAAAACAATAAACTAAAGCAAAGTTCATATTGTATAAAAGGATTATAACATATTATGTAACAAACAATACATTTTTAAATAATGCTATGCTATCTAAACTTTTAAAAGTAGCATTCCTGTTTATACATTCTTTCTAAGAAAGACGTTTCTTCTAAAAATGAGCAAAATCAAAATACACTAATTCATTTATTAATTGACTCGAGAATTACTTACAGATGGCTCACAACTTGCAAGGAGCGACTTTGAATTCTGGGAATAGAGAAAGCAGCCAGACGCGACAATCTCAGGCCCTTGATAGGTGATAGTCAAGTGGCTCAACAATAAATGAATGCATAAACAAAGAGATGTTTTGCCAAGGTTAGTAAGTGTCGTGAAGAAAAATAAATTCTAGGCGATGGCTAGGAAAAATAGTAAGGGGCATGTGTTTCTGGCAATATCATTTACCACGGTAAGGACATGCTCCACAGAGAAGCTGACACTCGTGTCAAAACCTAGAGAAGACAAGGAAGCGGCTGTAAAGCATTTGGACTGAGTATCTTTGGGACTAAAGAGGCTGGGTTTGCTTGAAACAGGATCGTGAACTTCTGTGGCCAAAACAGAAGCCGGTGTCTTCACAGCAATACCGGCAACAGAGGGAGCCCCAAAAGTGGGTGAGCAAGGCTTTTGTACAATCTAACTTTGCCCTTGAGTATTAAAATTTAAAAGTACACAAAACATTCCAATTCTAAAAGAGTCAAAGGACGCGGTTACTAAGATGAGGACACATCAGGTAGCATAGACATCCCCGGTGGCATTGACTAGGAACACTGTTATAAAAGCAAAATTTCAAAATCAGGAAAAAAAAAATACATAGCCTTATTAAATATCTTTCCTTCGTGAAAAAGGATGAGAGAAAGAGAGAAAGCATTTACAATAAAAGATCAACCTGAAAGAATAATCGTCTATATCCTCCTAAGTCAGGCTTTAACACTTTTGAAAAGTAAAAACTTCTCCAGAGAAGTAGAAAAAAGGAAGATGAATTGATTTCCAAACTAGCTGGGTTGAACTTGCACACGTACCTTCACCTTTCTGGACCACAATATTTTACCTGAAAAAGGATGGAGGTGAAATAGAGGACTGTACGTGCTCCTTTATACTTTAGAATGACACAATTCTTAAATAAAAATTAACGTGTGACTCTATTGTACCTAACACAACTTGTCTTTGAAAGGGCTGATTGCTATTCTTTGGTAATATGCTGATGGATATTATTATATTAAATACATAGCTATGTCTGCAGAACTATAGTTTTAAATATAAAAGAAACACATGAAACAGCCAGAGAAACTTTTTTTTTCCCCTTTAATCCCCAGGATGGTTTCTCTGTGCCACTTTCAAATTGAGCACAAACCTACGGAGCATCCAAAGTGCTATGCTGCCACCTGCTGCCCACCCTATTATCCCTTAAAACGTGTCGATTGCTTTTTTAAAATCACCATTGACAGCAATGGACGCTTATATTGGGTCACAGGAAAGTCTTCACTTTCTAAAAGCAGGATTTGAGGATGCCTGTACATTGATTTTTAAAGGGTTCATTGCCGACACTCTATTAAGTTCTTTGTATTTATTAGAAACCAAAACAAACCGTGCTTTCCGCTGTGGGTATCAGGTGGTCACATGGACCACTTTGCAGGGTTTCCCAGTAGGGGGTAAAAATCATTGCTAGTTTCATCAATGTTTCAGTACTTTTTTTTTAACTGTACTGACAAAATTGTTCCTAAGGGACGTGGAATAGCAAAACTATTGGTTTCACCTGCAGAAAAAGTAATTAAGAAAAACAACAAAAAGGAAACCTAAAAGTAAGTCTTGGTTAACGACGAGCTGATTTAGGCGTGAGTCACGTACGCGTTGATAATGAACATTTAAGCCCGTGCATGTAGAAACATTAGCACCGGAGCATCTCACATAGTCGTTGAGAAAGTGGCCATTTACTCATCTATAACTAAATTTTTATTTTTTTTTTTAAGAAAAGGCAAGGCAGTGTGTTCAGCTTCTGAGGTTTTATCTTGCCTTAATAACTGGTGATAAATGACAATGATGAATTTATTTATTCTTTATAACATCGACCCCAATTTGTAGGATACAGTTGCGCTTTGATAGGATTCTGACATTTTGGAACTAGTCACATCCCAAACAAGCGTTTCTCTTTTTAGCAAAGAGACATTTTCCCCCTATCAAGTAAAAGGAAATATAAAAATTAAGAAGCCATTGATCAATTTGATACTTAAAAATTACACTTGTCATATTTTGTTTAAAAATGCAGAGGGAGATATTTTGATGTGTCCATTTCTTGGCTTTCATTTGAAACGTAAACTGTAGAAAATGAAGAAGGAAAGGGCTGCATCGAATGATTTCTCTGCTCTCTCAGAGCAAAGCCACTGAGCTATCCGCAGTGCTTTCAACGGCCGAGCTGTAATGTTTCTGCCCCTGCATCCTCAGTCAAATAGATCGCCTCATCAGAAAGATTTTGTTGAACCCTTACTTAAAATTTAATTTTCCCTTAACAAAGCTAACTCCCACATTTTCTCCAAATATGTTTCAGGCTCAGCATGGTACTTAAACCTTTGATAAAAATCACAGGCCTTCTCTTTTTATGTTACTTTGTACACACATATTTTGTTCTCTCTTTCTCTCTCTCTCTTCCCCCGCCCCCACAGATTCTCTCCCTTTCTCTGTTATTTTTTCTCAATCTCACTTCCATGTTTTCTTAATCCTGTTTTTTTAATCTGTCTAACTTAAAATACATTAAACAATTCAACCTATTATGCAACTCTAATTTTTGTACATAATAATATTAATGTAAATTTTGTAATACATTTTAATAATAAGCATCATTTTAAACAAATAATTAAAATATATATGCTTATTCTGAGGTTTAAAGAAATTTGAATGGGATCCCTTAGGATTCTGATATTTTGTGCTTGCCATTTCTGAATCATAATTTTAATGTTCTTTGATTTAAAATGCAAAATAATTTTTCATATAAGTATTTTATGTAATTTTTGTTCATTTCCTATGGTTGGATGTGTCAAGATGTATTCGCGGTCTTTAGATTTTGTTATATCACAAATTGAGTTTAAGTCATCAAAAACCGAAAACCCTGGAATTTAACACTGCTGATGAAAACAGGCAAGTAAAGACAAATTAGTCACTTGACCCAGAGAAAAAGGTACGCTGTCGGAGCAGACAGAGAAGTTCTGCCAATAAAGGGACATGCTAATCTTTCTGCAGCATCCATTGTCTAATTTTAGGTCTACAACTTCAAAATGAATGATTCTTAGTAGGTACTATTCCCAGAAATGCAGTGATATAAGATAAGGCATATTGAGTAAGAATAAAGGGTCAGGGATTAATTTATTTGTCCATTAGTTATAATTTGTTTTGATTCTAATATCATTCAGTAAATGAGTATTTAATTTTACTTATAGAAATGAACTGAAACGTAATTCTTAAACTTATGGATTGCGAAATTTTGTTTTTGAAACCTAAGCGCTCTCATCTAAGGAATCCCAGTGGTACAGTCATGAGAGTGTTCACCTGCTGGCTGCTTTGTCCCCATCAGCTGCTCTGCTGGAGACACGTGTGTCGCATGTCTGTAGCCTTGAAAACCTTAAGGCACAGTTCTAGTCTGTCCTACAGGGTGTCTGTGATTCAGAATCAACACACAGGCAGAAGGCTTTTGTTGTGGTTTTGGGTATGGTCTTATCCCACCACCTATCTGTTAGTGTGCTGTACTGTGGTGGCTTGCACGTAACTGTGAAGCTGGAAGCTGTAACATCAATATTTCAAATATCAGGAAGGCTACCCGGGATAAATCGATTTCAGTGGTCTCAAAACTCTAGAGACTAGGAAAGAAGATCTGCTGAACTTTTGCATCAGAACAAAATATTAGCTCACTTGCTTTGGACATGTCATCATTAAAGATTAATCACTGGAGGAAGATATAATTACATAACATTTGAGGAAATAAAGGATCAATAAAAGCGAGGGAGACCCTTGGGGAGACGGGTTGGCACAAAAGCTACAGTGGAGGAACAGGACATGCTGGGAGATCTTGAGGAGAGCAGAGGCCTGGAGAGGAGTTTGTTCTCATGCATGTGGTCTGGGTGAGTCAGAGTTGACTTGCTGGTAGTTATCTCTCTCCAGCTCTCTAAAGTAGGGGTGGAGAACCTTTTCACTGCCAAGGCCAATCGGATATTTGGATCATTCTCAGGCCATACAAAAGTATCTACTTAACCATTAGCATGATCTATTTGATCAAAGATTTCATTAACTCACCCTTAATGTTTAAGTTGGGACTAAGATGTGCCTGACCCCATACGTGCTATTTTCAATAACCTCAAAATATGTGAAAGTTGGATATTGAATAAGCAAGGCCAAATAAGGGTGGACACTTATTTGAATTACGGTGCTTGCAAAGAATATTGAAAGTAGCATGGGCTACAGACAGCACACACAAGTCTGTCTTGGACGAAGTGCCGTTGGATGCTCCTAGGAAGCAGGGATGGTGAGACTTTTCTCCTGAACTTCAGACATGTGACTGGGGCAGACCAGTCCTTGGAGAAGGACATCATGCTTGGTAAAGCGGAGGTGCAGCAAAAAAAGAAGAAGAATTTGATGAGAGGGTTTGACACAGTGGCTGCAACAATGAGCTTAACATAAGGACACTTGCGAGGGTGGCAAAGGGCTGAGTGCTGTTTCAGCCTGTTGTACAGAGGGTGGCTAAGTCAATGTCACCTAACATATCAAGGTGATGACTGGAAGCACTTCTCTCTGGGAGGCAAGTGATTTTGGTTGATATTGATGATTTTGAACTCTTGCGAAAAGTTACAGTCTCTGAAATGGTCTTACCCTGTCTCATGGGGTAGTTACCGTATAGACTCAAGTATAAGCCGACCAAAATATCAGCCGAGGCACCTAAAACTCAGCTCATATACGTGTATATATGGTACGAGGTTGGCATCACCTTGAGAGCAGTGAGTTTGGCTTTTGGTTTATATTGCCCACATGCCAGACATTCACCACCACTGCTTGAAAACCTCCTTAGGTTCATCATTCTTCCTAAGTTGTTTAGAATGCCAATGCTAACCTTTTCTTTTTCTTTAAGACTAGATCATTGAGGATGACTCAACAGGAGAAAATTAGAGGAACCTACCACGATATGGCTATGCATAGAGAAGCACACCTTATATTACACCAGTGAAATTAACTATTGCACACTTGTCCGATGGAAAGGAAAGAAGGACATGACAAGCCAACAAAGTCACGCACTTTTCGCATGAAGGATCTGGGCACATTTGGCAGATTGAAAAAAAAATGATGATACAAATGGATTCTTAGAGAACCAAGGACTGTGTGCACTGCGAACTAGGAAAGCAAGCCCCCTCCCCCACCTCCCTCCCTCCTCTGCGACCATCTCTGCTCCAAACAGTTTGTTTACGGGAGGCCTCATTAATGGTTCTTTACAGCTGACCCCTGCTGTAGAGGGTATTACCACTCCACAGGTTTCTATCACACAATTTTCTGGGTATGTCAAAAGCATATGTCAGAGCAGAAAGGGCAGAGATAAACCTCGGGGATTCTAAGGAGTGACACCTGGCTGGAATTCAATTTGTCAGGAAATGTAAGCTGTGTTGCAATGTACCACGAAGCTTAGGTTAGCGTAAAATGACTCATTTGCTAGAGTTTAAAATTAACTCTCAGGACCCTCTGTGACAGTGTTCAAACTCTGTACAAACATAATGCTGAAATTCTAAAACCCAGTGTAAATGATGTTTTGATTCAAGACAATGAATATGCTTAATTAAACTGGCACTGAAAATGTAAATATTTCAGCTAGTATTGCATTAACGCTAAAACCCTGGGAATTAAATTGTAGATTTCTAATCTTTCATAATGATGAAATTCAAAAATGTTATTGTTGTGTTTATAAAGGAGTCCACTGTTAGGCAGCATATTCATTATGAGACAATGGTTACACATCTAATTCCACAGCAGGGAATGAATTCAATGGTTCAATATTGCATACAACAGTAATAATAGATTTTCCAAAAAAATCAACATGATATAATATTGAATTCTATAATCTGGACTCCTGGAAAATGAGAAGATATTACCATTAGGTGATATGTGTAATTATAGCTATATTCTATTTTAGCAAACACTGTAAGCAAATTATTATGGTAATAAGTATTTGGCATTTAAATTAACTAAACTAAAAGCAGTTTCCCTTTTAGGAGGAAAAGCTTTGTGCTTTATTTAAAAATTAACAGTACACCGCAATTGAACAAAATAAACCCACAGATACCTCTGATTTTACAGAGTGTTAAT
>NW_022106084.1:3615355-3634722 GCF_000313985.2 Echinops telfairi
GTCTTCAGCGATTGTGTAGGGAAGGTGAGCATCATAGAATGTTGCATACCTTTTATTGCTGTCTTGCTCATTCGAAGGGAAGTCTGCTATAATATTGCAACCTTCTCTGTAGAAAGGCTACATGACAAGGAGCAGAGGCATACCTCTGGGAAGCAGTCATTGAGGAAGTGAATCAATGTCCAGGTATGTGGGCAGGGAAGCAGATTGTCCTTCAGGCAAATCTTCAGCAAGTGTTCAGCCTCAGATTGCATCGTGAGCACTGATGACCAAAAGATACCGAGACAAGAGACACAGATAAGTTGAACTTGTAGTCCTCACCATCAGAAACTATGCAATAATGAGTGTTCACCATTTTCAGCCACTAAATTTTGCAGTAAGGATGACAACAAAACATACCAAATCTATTGCTACCAAATTTATTCTAACTCATAGTAATCCTGTGACAGATTTTTGCTGTCCCATAGGATTTCCAAAGCTGTAATCTTCACTGAAGCAAATTGCCTCATCCCCCTCCTGTGGAGCAGTTGGTAGGTTGCCAACAGTGATCTCTGGGTTAGCAATCAAGTACACAACCACGGTAACACCAGGGCACCTTTCTGGGGAAATCTCACACCATAACCAACTCTCTGCCTGTAAGTGGATTCTGACTGATAATAATGTGTAGGGCAGGGTAGAACTGTCCCTGTAGGTTTCTCCATTGTATCTCTACAGAATCAGAAAGCCCCATCTTTCTCCAGGGGCATTAGGGAACTAATAATGGCTCCTAACATACAGATGAGATAACTACACAATTTCATGTCAACTAATAAAAGAATGGAGTGGAATGGGGAGGAGTCTAGCCTGTCAATCAGGTCACAGCCTGATGATCCTTCCTTGTGGGCATCACCTTCTCATGGGGATTCTGGGAACTGCCTCTCGATTCTGCCACTGAAAGAGGCAGGCCTCTCTCCCTCTCCCTCTCTCTCTCTCCCACTCCCTCTCCCTCTGTCTCTCCTTCACATTCCTGTTGACAAGCCACATGGAGCCACACTGATGGCAGCCAGAGCCCTGGAGATGCTTCCACCACCATTGGATCCACAAGACTTTCCACCCAGTAGCCTGTGATCTTCCTGCATTCGGCATCTTTGCAGTGCTGCGTGAATCTAAAGAAGAAATTCATGGACTAGTTTTGGATATACAGTGAACCCTCCCCACTTCCCGCTTCGACTTCCACAGCTTCACTCTATCGCGGTTTTTGCGTAACAGCGCATGCTCTGTCATTACTGCCACTGATTGGTTCATACTGTACACGCTTGATGCCATAAATAATATAATAAATAATAAATGATAATTGTAATGTCCAAAATGTTTTACTGTATTTTCCCTTTTTCGTTTAATAAATTGGGTAATACGAGTGTAATGGTGACTAAAGGGTGTTTTTTCATGTCCTCTATGCTCTAACTACCAAAATATTTGATTGACAAATAAGGAATCCTACCTCGCAGAATTTCATTTATCACGGTAGGGTCTAGAACCGATTAACCGCGATAAACGAGGGTTCACTGTATAGGCTAAATATTGGAATTTTGGACTTGTTCGGGACTGGGCTGCAATGTTTTAAAAAATACAATTTCTCTTTGATATAAAACTCCCTCTTGCACACACATATGAGTGTCAATTTTTTTTTTTTTCTAGTCAACCCTGTCTAACACAGCAAGCTATCAATCAGTAACCATAATCTATTGGCTGAATCCACAACGTGTGCTTAAAGGAAATCTGATGCTTAGTTCCCGCCATGGGAGAAGTAATCATGTACCCAAGTTAGAGGTCATATCCAGAATATGTAAAGAGCTCTAAAATTCAACAACCAAAGATGAGGTATTTCCTCTATCTTCTTGGGCAAATTCCATTGCCTTTCAAAATATCAAAGATCTGTTGGTTCCACAAGGGATGAATGGTGAGGCATGAGAGGTGAAGACCTAACTCCACACTGAAGGTAACAAGGCGGCCAAAGATCAGGAGGCAGAGGTCGACATGCATTCACCCTCCATCCTTTTTTATCCTATTTTGACACCAACTGATCCTCCCTTGTGACCCCCACTTCTCCTCTGGGTTCAATAACTCATTGTGATGGCCACACAAAGCTCATTTAAAAATGCTTACTATTGTGGAGTTTATTTGGGAAGCTAACTGGTTGCAAAATGTTAAGAACACAATTCTTTTGTTCACAGCACCATTTTTCAGCCATGGTGGCAGGATGTCTCTCTGGTCCTCAGTCCGTCGGCCGTGTGATCCCTTGACTTCTTCCTCAATCCACGAGTCAGGAAGCCTGCACTGTACTTCCTCAGGGCTTTAGAGCTGTCCCCATGCTTTCTCTCAGGGTCTCAGTGCTTCGGCTGCTGATGCTTATTCTGTCTCCTCCATTTCAGACAGGGAGCTCACAGGCACTGCCTGAGCGACTTGTCTTCCTTGATGCCCCACTGATTCCTCCTCATTCTTCTGAGATGGCTCATTCATCCAAGAAAATGGTAAAACTGACCAATCCCTGAGGTAGCGGTCTCTCTCCACACCTTATTTGGGTGATCCCATCCATTTGGTGGGAGTTACAAAAACCATAAAAGAACCATACGAAGTAATTTCATGTCACTGAAAAAAGAATAGATTATTATTAGTAATAAAGGAGGCCTTTCACTCCCGCTTGTTTGAGTATAGAGCTGAGGCTCTTTTAACACTGCTTGGCTGTGTTTTGAAACAGAATTCATTTATTATCTCAGGCGCCCTTTATCAATACTTAACGTGATATTCAGCATTACATCTATCAATATTTATGAATAAATGAACACTTTGGTGAAGCTATCAAATTTTATTTTATAAAATCATTGGCATAATGGCAAAGGGAAAGACAGTTCCCATCCCCTGTCATAATTTCCTAAGGCTTCCCTAACGTCACACCGCAGTGTTGGTGGATTTAATGAGCAGAGATGCATCTCCATGTGGTTCTTCCCCACTGTGGGTCCCTACTGTGTGTATTTGCTCCTCTTTCATAAGACACCACTGAAATAGGACTGGGGCCCAGTCTCCTTTAGTCTAACCTCAAGTTAGCCTCATTGGCAATCTGTGGAAAACAATTTTTTCTGAATCAAATCACCTTAGCAGATGCTGGGAGTTATGATATCAACATATTTTGGGGGGACACAATTTAATCCCTATTACTCCTATTGCTTCAATTCATGTGATGTGGGAAACGAAATAAAAACACACACTTCAGTTCCACGATTTCCTGACTAGTGAAATGGATGCTTCAGACATATTTTACATCCTATCTCTCAAATATCAGATGTCTCAAAGAAGTTTTTGGCATCACAGTTAATTTATGATTGACATTTTTAATGAGTGTCTGAAATGCCAATATTTTGTGTTGTTGATAAAACGATCCATATGTTTTACATTTCAGACACTCAGGCAGCTGAATTGACATTCTGTTGTGAAATGTTAAGTTCTTAATATGATTCCAGATCTAGGCAGTAGGATAACCCATTTCCATAAGGAGCTTAGAATATACTGAAGATAAACCCCAGTTTTAGTCCATTTTTCATTTGAGGCTTGGCGTTTTGAAGTACCTAGACTGTGTAGTGTTAAATGTCACAAATGAATTAACCTTAATCAAGTCCTATCAAGAAGGCTTGTTAATTCTCTGTTAATTTATGTAGAAGAATCAATTTAGCGAGAACACATGGGGCTGCCTCAGTGATTTCATTTTGGAGGTGAAGGGGCCCTTCACAGGCACACTAATGGGAACTTGGTGCATTCGGGTAAGTTATTCAGTTCAAGGAGGAGAGAAAGATGATCTGCTTCCTTCAAAAGACAATTTCTAGTATTTAGAACTGTACTTGAAACAGAGAAGGCTGTTAAACCAGCAAAGTAGGTGAAAAATAAGAGAGACCCTTATTGCTGTGGTTACATACCATTCCATTGACTCTGCTGGTGGTCATCGTATTTGTAAGAGAAAATGTTACCTGATTCGGATCCATCTTCATGCCATAGGCAAGCATGTTTAATTTTTATAAAATCCAATTACTACATTCTGATATCAGGGCCTGTGTTTATTTGAGCTGCATCCCAGTTAGCTTGGAATTGAAATCACAACATTGGCTGTTTTCTTTCTTAACTTTGGCATAAGTATATGCATGACTATACCATTTCAGATTTCCTTTGATACACATTTTAGAGAACCTCTTGCTATTTTACTAGTCCCATTCATTTTCTCAGAACTCCTGATTTCTCCCATGAGCTATGAAAAGAAGAAAAATAACAATATATGTTTCTCAAGATGCCTCTTCATACCAAGGCAAAAATAGAAATCTCCCATGCTTCTTCTACATTTCACAATTCTTATTTTATCTTCTTTAGAATAGCAGTAAAATGGAGACATTCCCCCAATCTATCACCTTCAACTTGAAAACTGAAGTAATTTAAAGACAGAACATATTAAAGAAAGTAACATATAAAATATGTTTATAAAACATAATTTTTTAAAATGTAAATGCTGTATTATAAGAACTTTATTTTTCCTGGGTCTAGGAAATGAGTCCTAATTTTATGACATGTGATTAGTTCTTATTTTTGTTAGGTTCTTTAAGAGGGTTTTAATAGTTCATCTATACTAAGTTTCACGTTCATGAAGCAGCAGTCAAACGATCATCAGGTAATTCTGCTACACAGACATATTTAAAGTGTTGAAAAGCAAGGATGTTACTTACTTTGAGGATGAAGGTGGGCCTGCCCCAATCCATGGTATTTTCAATGGTCTCATAAGTATGTGAAAATTGTACCATGAATAAGGACGACCAAAACATAATCAATGCATTTGAATTATGGTTCTGGTGAAGATTATTGAAAGTACCTGTACTTGTAAAAGAACAAGTACAATAAACATTAATTTTACAAAATAAACATTAATTTTACAAGTACCTGGACTTGTAAAAGAACAAATGCATCACTTAGAAGAAGTACCACCATAATGCTCCTTCGAGGCAAGTATAGTGACTCCATCTCCCTTTGGGCATGTTATTAGGAGAGCCCAATCCCTAGAGCAAGACATCATGCTTGGTAAAGTAGCAGGTCGGAGAGAAGAAGAGGAAGACCTTTGACAAGAGGACTTGATACGGTGGCTGTGCTGATGGGCTCTAACATAAGAGCAACAGGGAGGCTGGGACAGGACCATGTTCTATTTGTTGTACACAGTAACTCTATGAGTGGAATTCACTGAAAGACACCTAACAATAGCAACAACATGTTGCAGAATTTGTTTTCTATCAAGTCCAGAATCAGCATTATAAAGACAAATGGAATGAATTAGTGCATTGCCATTTTGTGGCAGGCTTTCTCTGCCTCTTGCTTCCTCAGGAGCACAGTGTGTTCTTTCTGTCCAGAAAAAAAAAAGAAAGAAAGAAAGAAAGAAAAGCTATAAAATCAATTGCTGTTATTACTCTTCCAATTTTACGTGCTCTACTCTCTTCTATTAGTACCAGAAATAAAAATATCACACAAATTATCCATTATTTCGTTTTATGAAAATTTCACTAAATCAGTCATAAATATATCATTCACACATTCATCTAAAATATTCTATAGTAGATAATGGAATATACTAGAAATTTAAAGAGTTAAGATTCCAAAGGGATTTAAAATTTTTCTCCCTCATCTGTAGAATTCAATTTTGCTGTATTAATTTTTATTGTACCCGCCCATAACTGGTAGGTGTAATGGAAGATCTTCTGTGAGACTGGGCTGAGAAAAGAAACAATTTCAGTGATGTTCATATATTTGTGTAAGAGAGAGACTTTATATCAAGCAAACATCCCAGTCTAGTCCATAAGCATGGTGCTAGCCCTTAAGTCTGAAATAAGTCCCTCTACAGACTCACACAGCCACAAGCAAGGATGCAGGAACATCACCGGAAGTCATGTGGATGTCTTGGTGGTGGCTACATTGGAAGACTCGCAGGTTTCGGCATGGCTCTCCAGCAGGTTTGGTGGAAGCATCACAGGGCTCCGGCAGGTCACACCTAGGTGGCTCAGTGACAGTAAGGGTGAAGCAGAGAGAGAATATGTGGCCCTCCTCTGGGGAGAAAAAGGAAGAGGCCAGCCTTGAAGAGTCATTTATCTCAGTATACTTCCCATTAATCCGCAAACTGTTTGACAAGCTGAACTCCACCCACATGATCCCAGGGAACTATACAGGCACCAAAAAACCTAACTAACACAGGCCTTTAATATTAGTTTCATTTTCCATAGGGATTTTCATGACAGCTCTGTTTTTGATTCAAAATGGTCACATTAATATGCATCCTGTTTATTTGCTCTCTCTTTCACGCTGTCATTGAGCTCTCTCTTCCTGCCTAGAGACAGACAGACAGGTAGACCTGCAGCTAGGTGGGTGCATTCCCTTAATTTTCTGGTGGTGCTACAAGAGAATAGCAACAAGTAGTTTCTTTTGAAGAACAGAAATCTCGTTTCTCACCATTCAGGTGGCTAGAACTCTGAACTCAAGGAATCTGGTATAAGAGAAGCGTCTCTGTCAGCTCTAAGGGAAGATTCTTGTTTATGTTTCTGGAACCCTGATTTTCTCAGTTCCTTGATGAACGTCAAGCGACATTCTCTTCCCCTTATTTGTGCCTGCTTGCCTCTGTGTTCATCTGCTCTTTTTATAGCTTAGAAATGATCAGATTTAATACACACGTGTGACATCATTATCATAGCATTAGATAACATGATAAAAAAGGATCACATTATATTAAATCAATAGTGGTAGGATTCCAGCACTTATTTTGTGAAGACACAATTTAATCCAAACATATTTCTCTACACACACACACACACAAACACACACACACACACTGCTTTGTTAGTTGCTATTGAGCTGATTCAAAATCATAGAGGCTCGTTGTTTGTAGGATAGTTCTTGTCCTTTGAGATTTCTGTAGTGGATTTGAACTAATAATTTTAAGGTAATATTTCGCTGCATAGATTTTTGTGCCGCCCATAATCATATACACTTACTACTTGCTAATTAACTAGCTCATTATCCGACGTTTTGCAAGTAGGATCTGTAAAAATATACTATCTGATGCACATATGGCAATAAGGAATAACAAAGTACAAGGTAAAAGTAACTGAGTGCTATGTTAATTTGGATGGGCCATGACTCTCAATGATATGAAGCAATTATGCAATGATAAATTTCAGCAGTTCTATAATGATGTGATTTTCCAAGTATATCATGATGTAGTCATGCTACATTTTCTGATCTCATGTTGTCATTCTCCATTTTCACATAAGGCACATTTTCATAAAATGACCTGGTCTTTGGATACTAATCAAGTTGATAAATAAGATATGAAACTATATAGTAAAGCCTATGAAAATAAAACCTCTCAAAGAAGGAATATTTTTTTTTCTACTCATAGAGAATGATACAAAAGTAGTAAAACTATACCCTGTCAGAGGCAGAAAATTTATAAGATATTTAAGAAGAAACAAAGCCATTTACTAAGTTCTGGTTCTCACAAATTCTACTGTGTATGGCCATATATACAATTTGCTTCTCAGGTGGTTCATCTCATTTTGATCCAATGTGTTTACGAGTAAAATTGTGCCTAGGAATTTCATTGCATATGATCTTTCAGAAATAGTTTTCTGTCTCTCACTGCCATCCAGTCAATGCCAACTAGCGCCCCCTTGTGGGTTTCCCAGACTGTAACCATTTACAAGAGTAGAAAGCCCAGTCTCTCCTGAGAAGCCGCTGGTGGCTTCAAATGGCAATCATGCCTATAACAGCCTAATATATCACCACCACACCACCAGGGGTCTTTGAGAAACACTAAGCCAGGGCCTTATTTTGAGTTATGTTTGGGAGCATATGAGCCACCGATCCTTCACTTAGAAGTCAACCTCTTAAGTATTTGCAAAGTTTATGGACAGATTCATAGTCCACGCAGGCATTGGGATTATCTACACAATGTCTTGACTCATTGTTCTTCTTTATTTCCTCTGAAGGACCTCATCATCCATTTGCCTTGTAACTCCCCCTTCTCTCTAGTTTCTCGTTTTAAAAATGCTTCATATTACCAATAAAATTACCCAACTAAAGCACACGTGTTTCAATGGCTGCTTATGGCCTATATATTAAATTCATTTTTCTTATGTTTAACAGGCATATAATATCCTGTTAAATATTATTTTCCAGACTCATTTCTTTCCTCATTCTTAGAACTCTAATTCTGTCTTCCTTATATACCAAATAAGACTAAATATAATATTTAAATGCTTCTACATGTTTACTAAATTGTCAGACTGAGTCCCACTTTGTGAATTTGGTGTAACCCCATTCCATTGTATATTTTCTATATTTCACTCCTCCAACTCTTTTGTCAGTATCCATTTGTTTCATCTTTAAATTTAATATAAGAGTGTGTAGACATTTACTATAATTACTCTAATTAATTTAAAAGAAAATACTTTATTCACTATTGATTTTATTTTTCTGAAGCTAGAAATTTGCCTCACCCCTTATAACCAATCCAAGATCTATAACAATATATATAAAGAAGGAATGCATGAAGAAATGAATAAGTGGTTTAGTCTTAGTGAGGTGAGGGTTATTTATAGTTTCTGGTTATAGTTGTACCACTAAGACAATTCCCATAAGAGACACCTTATCTGAGAATGAAAGTAATAAAATCATTGGTTAAAAATTTAGAATCTTCCCTTTTATATTTTAAGTTTTCATATAATTACTAGACAATTATTTTGAAAATAAAAAGAACCCTGCTTTTCTTTATCTCTTCTATCTATCCACTTATTTAACCTTTAGTTTAAAAACCAGAATAATTCACTGTTAATATTTTCCTAAATTATAGTCAACTGTATCCTTATTTAATAATTACTTGCCATTGGGCACGCTTTTTTTATTTTCTAGCAATATATTCTAAACTATTACTATAGTTATTCTTTTCTTTTTCTTTTTTTTAAACATTTTATTAGGGGCTCATACAACTGTTATCCCAATCCATACACACATCAATTGTGTAAAGCGCATTTGTACATCGTTTCTCAAAACATTTTCTCTCCACTCAAACCCCCGACATTAGGTCCTCATTTTTCCCCTCCCACCCTGCTCCCCCCTCCCGCATGAGCCCTTGATAGTTTATAAATGGGTATTTTGTCATATCTTCCCCTGTATGACGTCTCCCTTCACCCACTTTTCGGTTGTCTGTCCCCCAGGGAGGAGGTCACACACAGTTCCATGTAATCGGTTCCCTATAAAACATGTTATTTTAAAATGAGTATCCAGTTGATGCGAGGTAAACCTACTGTCAAAGTGAGACTCATTGAGACCTTAGAGGGCAGAGTAGAACTGCCCAGAGGGTTGACAGAGTTGTGAATCTATACGGAAACAGACTACCGTATCTGTCTTCCAGCAGAAAACTTCTGGGTTTGAACCTCAGAACCTTTAGCTAGCAGCTAGGGTCTTTACATACTGCATGAATAAAAATCCTTTCCACTAGATATATGCATCTGATTTACTTAATAAAGTCAGTTTATATAAAATATTTAGGCTACTTTGTAATTGTACTTTAAAAATAAACTAAATTTTCATGTTCACAATAAGTCACATTTAGTGTTGGTATACCAGAACCCTCATGAGCACAGGATATGCTGGTCTTTTTCATCTTTACCTTATTAAGTAGTGAGCTCAGTACTAATGACTAAACAGCAAACAATTTTAATTTGAATTTGTAGATTAGATTACTTTGTATTATATTATTTGACACTCAATTGTTTGATTTTATACTTTAATATTTAAATATGTACAATAAATTAATTAAAGTTTAGCACATAATTTTCTCCATATTGTCGGATAATTTTACTTTTTTCATTTATTAGAATTTTTTAATTACCCATGTGAGAGTTTGAAGGATATATGTGTTTTCTTTTCAGTTACATTTTATTTAGTTTTATTTTCAGCATAATAAATATTGATCCTAATAGAAATTATACCACATATTTTACTTATATTTCCATTTTTTCTGGAAACGATAATATATTTTTGCAAGAAAAATACTGATGTTAAATATTGTTATATGCCTGGTTTACTTCTGTTTAAACTATGTTATTTCACAGGGCACGAACTAAAATCATAAATAAAAAATAATATGGCGAGTAATGTAATTTTCAAAATGAAATGATTCCTATTTTACAGTCCATGAATGTCAAAGACATGAACAATATTGTTCCATCTCTTCTATCCTTAGCAATACATGGATTAGTAAAAATCTTGTTACCATCTAATTTCCAGTCATTTCCTTTTTCTCCCTATAAAAAGCTACTTTGCACCAGTTACTCAGTGAAAATTCTTTTGTGTCACCTTGATCCCTCTTTCCTTCTTTCTTCAAATCTCATCAGTCATTCAGTAACTAAAAAGTTCTTTAAAATGATACAGAATGTGCCTGGTTTTAAATTACTCCCCTTTCCTACGATATTACTAATAAAGTCCATTTTCTAAAGGGCACCAATCATGATAACCAGGTATCGCTGTGGCTGTTAGGTACCATCGAGTGGGTTCTGATCCAAAGTGACCCTATGCACAACTGAATGAAACACTGTCTGCTCCGGCGCCCTCCTCTCAATTGCAGCCACTATGTCAATCCAGCTCACGGGGTGGGGGTGGGGGAGTGGATCCATCCCCTTTTTCGCCACCCCTCTACTTGACCATGCATGATGTGCTTCCCCAGGGACTGGTTTCTCCTGATAACATGGCCAAAGTATGTAAGGTGAAGTCTCATGACTCTTGCCTTTAAGGAGCACTCTGTCGAAACTTCTTCGGAGACAGATTTGTTTGTCCTTTTAGCAGTCCATGTTTCCCACAGCATTCTTTACCCGCACCTTCTTCGTCACTGTTGCCTAGCCAGTGTCCCACTTGCACATCTGTATGAGACAACTGAAAAAAACATGGCTTGGGTCAGGCTCACCTTAGTCTTCAAAGTAACATCATTGCTCTTAAATACGATTAAGAGGTCTTGTGCAGCAGATTCATCAAATGCAAGATGTCTTTTGATCTTTCACTACTGCGATCATGAGTATTCATCTTATATCCAAGAAATACAAAATCTCGACAACTTCAATGTTTTCAACATTTATCATGATGCTACCCTTGGTCAGGTTCTGAGGATTTGGATCTTCTTTACACTGAGTTGTAATCCACACTGAAGGCTCTGACTATCCCCACCTCCCACCCCCAAGTCCTTTAACTTTTCCCCCCCAACAGTTTTATTGACATATAATTTACATATATTACAATTCAATCAATCACTCATTCAGTCGTATCAGGGGGCATTGTACCACCACATCAACTTAGAGCACCTCCCCTCCCCCCATGGTTAAATCACCTTCTAAATGAGTTGTACAATCACAATCAGTTCTAGTGCTCCCTCCCCTCTACTGCCTTCATTATTTACTTTGGAAATCCCCTTTCCCTCCCTATCGCCCACCCCTGCATTATAAATCTTGTTCTTCATCAGAAAGTGCTTTAAGTTCTCCTCACTTTCAGCCAGCAAGGTTGTGTCACCCACATATTGTAGGTGGTTGATAAGCCTTCTTCCAATCTTGATGCCGCATTCTTCTTCCTATTATCCAACTTCTCTGAGTGCTTGCTCAGCATACAGTTTGAGTAAGCATGTGAGAAGATAACAACCCCGATGCACATGTTTCCTGATTTTCAACCTTGAAATATTTCATTTTCTCTTTTCTCACCACTTCCCTTGATCCATGTACAAGTTCCACATGAATACAATGAAGTGTTCTGGAATTCCCATACTTCCAAAGTCTATCCATAGTTTGTTATGATCCATGCAGACAAATGCCTTGGCATATTCTTGGCATAGTCAAAACGTGTCTATCTGTCCTACTATGGTGGCTTATGTGTTGCTCTGATGCTTCAAACTATATCACTGGTCTTCCAAATTCCAGCAGGGTCACCCAAAGTGAACAGGTTTCTATGGAGCTTCCAGACTAGAAACAGACTACAAAGAAGGAATTGACTGTCCACTTTGGAGAAAGTAGCTGCTGAAAACCTTATTATATATTGTAAGTCAAATAATATTACTTTTTGTTTAAACTATCCTATGACTTCTCTTCTATCTTCTATCAGAATTCAATGCCTATTTATCAATAGTATAAACCATGTTCTAGAAAATGCTCTCTTATAATGGAATAATGATTAAATATTTTGACTTTATGAGCCATAAATTGACTTCATGCAACTCCTTAACTATGCTATGATGTTAGTAAAAACATCCACGGGCCTATGACCTCATCAGTGATGGTGTTTTGGGATGAGCTTTAGACTCCTAACTACAGTTCCAACCCACCAGGCATCCCACAGGACAAAGGTGAGGCCGTCGGCTCCCGCAAAAGTGTACGGGCAAGCTCAGAGTACAATATGTAGGGCTGCTCTGACGTGGAATCCACTCCAGGGTGGTGGTGGTTTTGTTGATTAGTGTTACGTAAACAAGAAGCAGATAGGCACAGTTCAACTGCAGAAACGCTTTGTCAACACTTGGTCAAATGATGCTTTTATTTTTCTGACCTCATCTCAGAGCTCATTTCTTTGATGCATTTTTTTTAACCAATAAGCCATTCTCCAACGGCAGGTCCTTTGCGGTGGCTAGAGCTTCTTGCTAAGATAGGCGTCCTCAAGAATGCTCCTAGACTCTCCTCATCAAGATGCTCACTCCCCTCACCAATATCTCTTTAGCACAGAGATACTTTCCCAATAAGCTCTGTATTCCCTTAATCTCCTTTATTTTTCTCTCTAGCATTAATTAAACATGATTTTAAAATTAATTTAAAATAAATTATACGAGGATAAGAATATACCTGTATTGTTCCCTTGAAACACTAGATTCTACCAATTAGCTATCAATCAACCATTGTTGAACAATTAATTCATAATGAAAACTCTGTTTCTTCCATTATTACTAGCATATTAAAAGTGCAATTTTGCTTAACAAATTGTTCTTATTATAAGGAGATCTGGTGGTACTATGAGTTACATTTGGGCTCATAACTACAAGGTTGGAAGTTGGTGCCCACTTGGCAATTCTCAGGAAGAAAATTAGGGTTGCGAAACATCAGAATGGACTCATTGGATTTGGTTTGGGTTCTTATTATCAACACTTCTATATTACTGAATACATTATTTTGATCTATTTCACTGTTGGTTCTGAGTATGTTTTTGAATTGCTTTCTTCCCTCACCCACTCAAGAAGAACTTTCTGAGATTTTGGATGACTAGATATAGAATATTTGAGTTACAATCTGTTAAATTCAAAATTTTATTCAAATAGATTCACTGTTTTTGACAATTATTTTTGTCTTGGACAACTCTAGTCTGTTTTTAGTAAGCACCACATTTAATCTTATGAAGAATACTTGCTTAACTATTCTTCAGTATCCCAGTTCTGCTTTTATTCTTTCTCTCTTTGAGCACTAGAAGAGCTCTCACTCTATTAAGATGTGTCTATAGCTCTTAGCATGACCACAATGTGAAATAAAGGTGCTGCAAACGACAGGCTCAGGAAAAGATGAGGGGATTTGAACGCAAATGCCATCATCCTGTGTTTCAGTTTCTGTGAGTGCAAAATGCTGATAATAATGGTACTCCTTTAGCATGGTTTAATATGGTTAATTGGTTGTGGACATTAAATGATTTTATAGACACAGATTGCTTTGCAAGTTAATTATTATTCGTTTAAAGTCAGTTATTATCATTATTATCCATTTAACCTAGTATGGTTAACATTTTTATTATAAAAACATTGTTTCTTCAACTTTTTCTACTGTTGTTTTCCCAATGCACCTCATCCTCCATAGGCTATCCTTTGATAACTCTTACAATATTTTAAAACGTCATCTTTGCTTGCTTCCCTTCATTGCTTTTTTCTAAAAATTAAATAATCATTTTATTGGGGGCTCATACAACTCATCACAATCTGTACATACGTTATTTGTGTCCAGCACATTAGTACATATGTTGATTTCATCATTCTTATAACATCTGCTTTCCACTTGAGCCCCTGGTGTCATCTCATTTTTCCCCTTCCCTCCCCACTCCCTCCTCCCCCTGAACCCCTGATAATTTATAAATTATTATTATTTTATCATATCTTACGTCTCCCTCACCCACTTCTCCGCTGTCCATCCCCCAGGGAGGAGGCAACTCGGAGACCTTGTCATTACTTTTATTTTCTCATCATCACTTAGTTTAACCATATAAAATATTTTGGTCTAGAAATCAAAACTATGAATGATTATTCATATATTTAAATTTAGCAGTTTCATTTTACATTCAATAAATTGAAATCAACAAATATTAGTTCAACCCTAGTCTGTGATGCGTACTAAACCAGGAACCAATGATTATTTTCTGATCTCAAATCTTCTGTTTTTCTGCTACATCTATACTCATATATACACGCTCTTGTTTTTTCTTAAGAATGGCATTTGTGAAATAGGTAATATGACAGAAACTATTTGTAATAGTTAAATGTGTTAATGTATAAAATGTTAAGCAGGTAAGAATTGTTAAACAATATGAAGAACAAAAAGGATATAGTGGATGTTATGAAATTACTTAGAATTTTAAAAATTTAGGAAGTACAGATAAACAAAAATTCACATTTTATCAACCTTTCCTTGACTCTTGTTATAATTTGTTGTTATAGGATGACATCTTCTGTTTTCTCAGACTGTATTCATTCTTTGAAAATTGCAATATTTTTCTTGTGTTTGACAATTTTTCAGAAGCCTCGATAGCATAACGAGTTACACACTGAGGTACTGATTGAAAGGTTGTAAGTTCAAACCCACCAGCTGTTTCAAAGATTTGTAGCTTTGGAAAACCAAAGTAGTAATTCTGCTCTGCCCTATAAAACCATTATGAGCTGGACTTGATTTGATGGCAGTTGGGTTTGTTTTTTATTTTTATTTTTTAATTTATCTCGGACGCTTTTTGTTTAACAAGGAAGAAATGGACTTTAATACTGTGATTAAAATATGTCTCAGAGAGCATGTGGGAAATATTTATCTCTTCTCTCTAGTCCTTATGAACGAGCATATTAATTTTCTTGCACCTGATTATCTCATTAGGGAGATCTGAAAATGAGGAAGATGGGTGAGAGAAGATCTAAAGGAGAGGTCGGGTGGCTTTTCTTGTTATGGAAGCAGCTAGACTCTGGTTGGATCCAGTTCTTTATTGCCTTCTATGGATGCGTGGATGGCCAAAAGAACAAACAAATCTGTCATTGAAAAAATACAGTCAGAAGGCTGTTTATAGTCTAGGGTGGCACAATTTCTCTGGTACTTTGGACATGTCATCTGAAGAAACCATGGAGCTATCCGCAGATGTCCCCGTAGTAGGTCATCATGCTTGGTAAATTATAGAGGCATCAAAAAAGATGAAGGCTTTTGACAAAACCGATTGGCACAGTGGCTACTGCAATGGGCTCACCCCTTAAGAACCTTTGTGGGGATGGTGCAAAACAAGGTGGTGTTTCGTCCTACTATGCTGGATCTGAATCTAAGGCACCTGTTAACAACTTACATGCATTAGTTGAAAACCAGTAATGTTGTCTAACTTAAGCCTAGATGTTAGCAGTAAGCATCATCTTGAAGTAATCAATCATAGCACTGGGATCTCCACTCAATGGCTTCCAATGCTGCGCTGATGTTGCAGAGGCCCTGCAGGGACAAGTGAAGCCATTCTAAGACTGATCCAATTTAGTTTGTAAGCCTTTAAATGAAGATAGTGCTGTTCTCAATATCCTGGTAGCAAGCCATGTGCCCATTGGGTCTTTCATTCATGTGGTCCCTCGTATGCTTTTCAAATCTAAATGTATTTTTATTTTTGGTAAAAGAATTCATTTTCTAGCTCCCATACTATTGTTTTATCCAGCTTTATAGTCATTTCACTATTTGAAGATGAATCGAGATGCTGGGAAACTTGGAAACACGCTCTCATATCACAAGTTCAAATCTCAGAAGTATTCAGATAAATTGCTATGGAAAGTTGTAGCACTTCACGTTGCTCATAAATGCGATTTAGCAAGAATTTCTTACATAAAACATTGAGTTGACGACTGAGAAATGGCCTGACTCTAAAACCAACTTTTCCTTCACCTCACCTTATATGCATTCACCTCACGCAGTCTTTGTTGCATGTTTCATGTTAATGCCATGTGTTCATATAAATCTTAAACTAGCCGCTCTGCCCAGTGTAAATGAAAGCAAGGCTTAAAATGCAGCAACTTAATTATAAATGTTATGGGCCCACTGTTGGAGAGGGCTTTTCTCCAGAGATTACAAATCGAATGAAGTACATCCAATTAAGTACCAGATTGACAAGAATGTTCCTTTATGCTTACTGGCAACAGTCAGCTAACTACTTCAGACTTAGAGATTCAAGTACTCTCAATGCCAGCATGACTCCTCTTCTTGCTCATTCTGGCAATTCAGTCTTTGCATGATGGAAACAATGGCACTCTTATTCTATTACAGTGTATATATTTACAAAAATAAATTCTCTTAGAAGAATGTTAAAAATAACATTGCTGTCCTTTTATTCAAGTGCCAAAAGATATTTCATTATTTTGAGCACGTCATCTAAAAGTATACAGTACAGAACCAAATTAAGGAGTATTATTTTCCAAATGGTAATTCAGTGTTTACATGGAGGATGTATATGGAAACTGTACATAGCCATATTGGTAAAAATAAGTTATAGCTGATATCAATTAATAAAATGCATCCAGAAGCATGCACACATGTATGTACACAGACACATCTTAACTTTCTCTGAAATTAGGACCGTATGCTTTATAATAAAACAAATGAGCAAACAAAGAGACCAATACAAGCTTCTCTGAAGGGAAAATGAATTAAAACTGAAATATAATAAAACAGGACTATTACATAGGTTTAATTTTTCAATATTTATTAAAATATGCAATAGACTACTTTATCTACCAACTTAAGAAATATGAAACATCAACAAAAATAGAAATTTTTTTGACAGCTGGGATAATGTGGCTTAATGGTTCATTTGACAGGCAGACTAGTTTAAACCATCTGTATCTTTATTTCTAATTTTGTGGGGTCCAGCTGCAAGTGTTACCGCATTTGATAATGTCTTCAATTAGCTCTCATCTCATAATGAATATCGTTATTTTTCATAACTGCTGTCTCCTGGGTTTTGTTCAAAGATAGTAATAATAAAAATATGTAACTGATACAGTTAACATTCAGTGTTTTCATCTCACTTTTTCCTGTGAGTGACAAATATTGATAGTTCTCATCAAATTTATAACTTTATACTGATTCAAAGTATTTCAGTTGGCCTCGCCGATGATTTTAGAAACGAACACTTTATCATTCCCTTAAATAAATATATATGTCCAGCTAATAAATTTTACATGAAGGAAGGAGGTCAGGTATATTAATAGACCTCTATCGATGCATTCCTACATATTTTGCCCTGTGATTGATTTCAGTCTTCTTAAGCATCTCATCCTCTAATACTATAGAAACACTGATGGCTCTACATGAAGGAAGAGGAAAGCCAAATTACAATTCAATTTTTCCTTAGGGTCAGGAATGATAAAGGTAGCTTCGGAAACCTAAGACATGCTGAGATTTTGCTGAAAGCAGCAAGAGACTTAACTCATCCCCACAACAAAAAAGCCTGCAGGCAAGTCAGGTGGACCAATTAAAGCCAGCCAAGTCATTCCCAGTGGATTTTTAAGTCAGATGTTAATTATCACTACCCTCACTGGAGACTGGGTATTCTTTCGTGTATCAAGACCTACTTGGACTTTAATTTGGCTTTGTCAAAATAACCTTTATCTGCAAAGAAAGTCTTTCTTAACTTGTCAAGCTGATTAAGCTCTGCTATACAAGATTGGTGAGCTAATTTTGTTTTACAGCATTTTGTTATCCACAGTAACTAAATCCCTATCTAAGATACATCTACTAGCATAAATATTTTCAATTAATCTCCAGAGATAAACAAATAATTTGGAACTTTTGGTTTAGCTATTTTTTTTTTTACTATCTGGAGCCAATATTATTAAATATTTACAAACATTGGGCAATGTGTTAAAATTCATGTTAATGGCTGAAGTTATTTTATTTTATTCTTCTTGACTAAAAAAGTAAAAGTAAGAAAAAAATGAAGCCATTGAACACATGAAACATGTCATGGCCCACTTTCTTTTTTGAAAGAAAAAATAGATGACTGGTAAATATTGCCTTCACAAGTAAGCCTTAAATTAATAAGCACTCCTGTGATTGAAGGATAAGCATAAAATATCTATATTATTGATAGGGTGGAAGCTTAGGGAAGAGGGGTGTCTCCCAAAGGCACTCCAATCACAAGGAATAGCTGTCCAGGTCCATAAGGAAAAGCGACTTTCCTAAGAGGTCAGGCATGCACTAAAGGGCTGTGGGAAGAACATGCAAGGTAGGAACCAGGCTTGTCACATGTCACATGTGCACTTGAGCACATCCACCAACACCCGACCATGCTCTCTGAAGGATGGGAAAGATATATAAGGTCAAGGAACAACGGGACGGCAGCGGTCTTTTTCTGCCCTCTTCCTCTGGAGATTCCCGTTCTCGTCTATGAGAATCTACTCTCCAAAACTTTGCTTTCCCTCATAGATGCTTACTTCTACTTACTATTGCGTTTCTGCCGCATGAGTTCTTTCTGAACCAAGAAGGAAGGACTGAAGAAAAGCATCTCACGCCTAATGTCTCCACCGGTGTTTTATAAAACACCCAGTCTGCTGGCAGTGCTTGGACCATGCCTTGTCCTTCGTTGTGATAGAATATTGTTGTAATTAGACTAATATTTTGGAACTCAGTTCAAACCCAAAAGACTAAGAATTTAGGGAACAACAAAACTAAATTTGAATCTTGATCATTTTAATAGACAAAGGATTTCATGAGTTTCAAACTCATCATCCTTAAAAAAAGAAGATAATTTTCCAAAATGGATAAAGGGTTACCATTTAATGTATGAGATGCACATAACCCAGCATATTGGATATTGAACCTTGAATCATTCTCAGCACATTTATTGCTGTAAAAAATCAACTGTGTGTTATTAGGCCTTATGTTTGATGTTTTATTAGAATTCTCATCCTGTTGGCGCATCCCAAATTATCTGATCACTATCATCTCAGAAATCTTACCTAGCCATGGAAATGTATTATATTTCATACTTTGAGACATAATACCCATGCCACCTGGGTATTTTAAACATTGCAGTTT